>NW_027504980.1:0-72011 GCF_021521415.1 Bidens hawaiensis
CTCTCCTGGGCCTATAAAAGGAGGCCCTTAGGAAATTTTTTATCTTCATCTTCATTGTTGATAATTTTCGAGTTTCTGCCTTTCATATTCTGAATTGAGTGTTTTCATCTTTTCGATTTCTCGATTATCTGCTGCTGCAGTTGTATGTCTGATAGTTCAGACTCGTCTAGCCCCTCAATCACCTCTGTTGCCTCTCGAAGACGCCGTGTGAAATCTGTGGTGATGTCGACATTGAAGCAAAAGGGGAAAGGGAAGAGGGTTGTTGAGACCACATCGGAGGAAGTAGGGAGGACCAAGGCCACCAAAAGGTGGAATGAAATCCTCTGCTAATTGAAGCAGGCCGATCTCGACAACCTCATCGCCTCTCAGGGCTTTCCCACCCTGTTTGGCTGCATGTTGCCTAGGTCCGGGCAAACGGCGGCGGACCCGCCTTCCGGCTATATATCCCTATATAGCCACTTTTTCACCCACTGCAACCTTCGTCTCCCGATGACAAGGTTTGTGGGTGCACTGCTGAAGTTCTATGGGATTCATATATCCCAAGTCCATCCGTTTGGACTCGTGCGCGTGACTCACTTCGAGTTCATGTGCAAATCCCAGCGCGAGGAACCCACTCCTCGGCGCTTTCAATATTTTTACAAGCCCAAGATCCAGGACAATTGGATCTCTTTCATTCCTCGCAGTCAGAAGGTGAAGTGCTCCACTGTTTCATTCAAGAGCCTTCATGACTGGTCTGAGAGGTTTTTTTACATAAGGGCTGGTGTGATCCCCATCCGTATGACCATGCGCTCTATCTCTTCTGCGCCTGCGGATGAGGGTGTCCTCAAGAACCCAACTGGCGCCTGGGTTAAGAAACTGACCGCCGAACCATCCCCCGCGAAGAAAATTTGCGAGGAGGCGCTGGTTGGGGTCGGCATGAGTAAGCTTTGGGCCGATAGCGCGCTTGAGCCCGTTATCCAAATCGACGGGTTGTGTAAGTTTAGTTCATTGGTTTATTTATTTTTTCTGCGCGAACATAATTCTTTTGCTGATATCACTTGATTTGTTTTTGCGCAGTCACCAAGGATTATGTCCTTGCCGCTTATGATGAACAAGTGGAGGGTGGCTCCGTCGCGCTTGGCGCTGGGGAAGTTGGTTTCCCAGATCGCTTCGATGACATGTTCATCCCAGTGGATCTGGAATTTGACTTTGACAGTGACGCGCCTGGTAAGCCTTCGCACTTATGCTCATTCCTTTAGAATATCCAAGTTTATTAACAGTTCTGTTGGTTGTTTTTGTAGATGCGCTTGAAAACTACGAGCTAGAGCTCGCGGAAGAGGAGGAGGAGGAAGAGGAGGCGCCCCTACTAAAGAGCAAAGCTAAGGGGAAATCTGGCGCAGGGGCCAGTAAGAAACAGAAGAAAGATGACACCCCTGTCGCTCATCCCCATGCTCAAACGAAGGGACCTAAGGAAACCCAGGTGTTTACCACAAAGGTTTCTTTAGCTTCTCTGCCTGTGAGAGTGGGCAGACCTCCTGTCCACTTGAGGTATGGTGGCGTCGCCTCCTCCTTTCGCGCGGCTGAAGAGAGAAGCAGTGCCGCGCCTGCAACAGGTATACTTTATTTATCTTCATCTGGCTGAATTGTTATTAAACCTTTCCTCCTTTGAATGTTTGCAGAACCGGCGACGGTAGGAGATGAGCCACAGGCGCCACAAGGTGCTGAGGCTGCGCCGGGGGCTGCTTCGGAGTCCCCTGTTCTACCCTCTGAAAAGGGTAGAATGAATTTTATGGCGATGTTCGCCGCGCGAACAGAATTGCGCCAAGGTATGTTTTGCACACTTGTCTTCTTTATTTTTCTTTTGGATTCAGTCATAAACCATTTTTCCTTGTTGATTTGTTCATAGGAGTTGTAGCTGGCGTACAAGTTGCTGGCGACACTCCTGGCGCCGTTGGCGGCGCCGCTGGTTCTGGTCCTGCTCCTGCTAGTGCTGATTCTCCCCTTATTGGGGTTATAAAAGAGCAGGAAGCCGTATTGCGCGCCGAACTGGCGGCGTCGAGACCTCCCTCGCCTCCTCCTACGCGCAGCCCTCTCCGCGATGCTGGTTTGGAGCCCCCCAGGTCGCAGGAGAAGAGGCCTATTCAAGAAGATGAGGAGGATGAGGGGGCTCAAGCTGAGGGCTCCTTGGGAGACCGCGCCAGCCCTGCGATGCCACAAGTCTTCGCAGCGCATACTTCTGGTGGGGCTGGCGCTGACTTTTCTGCTTCATCCCCGCAGGTATGTTTTAATTTGTTGCTCCGCTGCGCGTTCCTCCATATAAGTATGTTTTATGACTTAGAACATTTCTTGTGTTTTGTAGGAAGGTGACCACGTTTATCGCCCGAGATGGAATATTAATGAAGAAAGTTCCTTCCAATCCATGGGCGTATGCGAGGACTTCTGGGCTCATGCCGTGCCTCCTACTGAAAGGAGGTATCAGGAGGAGCGCACTCGCGCTGACTTGCTCAACGATCACATTTTCGCTGGGTCAGCTTTCTTTGCTGCCTCCCAAGAGCTTCATCGCGATTATATTAAAGTACGCGATGCTCTTGTGGCAGCCCAGTAAGAGGCTAAGGTGGCTGCCTGGAACCTTTCTGATGCTCGCGCACGAGCTGAGAAACTCCAGGCGGAGCTCAGCGAAAATAGAGCAAGTGCCAACACCGCCTATATTAAGCGCGGGCATGAGCTCCAAGCTGCGCGGGAGAAGCAGCAGTTGGCGGAGGCCGAAGTTGCCAAGTACGCGCGTAGAGTGCGTGTCTTGGAACAGCAGGCTGAGGCGCGTGACCAAGCTATCGTCCAGAGTATCACTGAAAAATCATCACTGGAGAGCGAGGTTGCGCGCCTGAAGAGGGAGTTGGCGGCCGCGCAGGCCGATAGAGATGAGGCCTTGGCGACGGCGGCGTCCAGCCAGGAAGCACTTGGTGCTGCGCAGGCGGAGAAAGAAAAAATCTTGGCGGCAGCAGCGTCTGATAAGGAGGAGCTACAAAAGACTAAGGAAACTGTTGAGTTATTAAACTCCCAGGTTCCTGTCCTCGAGACGTCTGTTGCTGGCCTAGCGCAGGATCGCCAATGGCTGGTGTCACAGGGCATAACTCGCTGCGCTTTGGCGATGAAATATTCCGCCGAGTTTCAGGCCCTTGTGATGGACTGCAATGCCGCCGCGCGCTTGGTGGGCCGAGCTGAAGGGTTTACGGATGGGTATGACTATGGCATGTTGAAGAAGAACCCATCCGAGTACCCTTACAAGAGCGACGCGGCCTGCGCGGACATGGCCGCGGTGGGGGAAAAGTATATGAATACTCCCATCCCCATCCTTATGCAGGTACCTTGACCTTAATGAGTTTTACTTGACTAATTTTTCCAAGTGTTTTGTACTCAATATTTTTCTAATGATTTTGCAGATAGCTGCGCTTGCTGACCAGCCCGACCTCGGCGCGCTAAAGAAGTTGCTCGATGAATGCGAGAGGGCTGGTGGCGATGATGGTGGCGCGGGGGATGTTGCCCCATCCAGCGGCTCTGGCGCTGCGAATAAATCTGCTCCTGCCACCGTCGTGATAGAAGACTCCAATGAGGAGGAAGAACTTGACTATGGTCAGTTCGGAGATGAGGAGCAGGCCGCGTCAGATGCTGCGGGAGATGATGAAGGTGATGAAGTGGCTGACGTCGACGTGGAGACTTGAGAAGCCCTTCATCAAATTTTACATATTTAATTTTTTATACTTGTAATTTGTAACTCATCATACTTGTAAATTTCAATCCAATGGAATGAAACTTGTTTTCTCTTTTTCACATCTTGCGCATTTCCATTCATCTCTTCATGTTTGCTTGTAGATATAAGATATGCTTGCACGTTAAAATAAGAACAAGGTTGTAAGGAAATTATTCACTTAACCTCTGTTCTATTTTGTTTGTGGTTTCGCCGTATCTTGCTCATGCTGACATGCGCGCTAACTTTTCATTATTTCTTTTTTTTGCGCGTCGTTGTCGCGCGGTATTTATATGGAAGTATGAGTTTAGCCATTACATGTCAGCGTGTGTTACTTAGATATCCACTATGATTCCGCGCGCGACCTCGACCTGAGACCTTAACATGATATGGCATGTACTTTGTCTTAGTTGTGTTTAAGGATTTTTATGATCAGGCCGCGCGGGATGTAAGATGGATGTTTGTGAGTGTTTTGGGCTAAGGCCCTGACGTTTTTAGAGTTAAGACTCATTAACGTGTTTGAGCTAAGGCTCGTAGGTTTGGGCTAAGGCCCTGGCGTTTTAGAGTTAAGACTCGTTAACGCGTTTGAGCTAAGGCTCGCGCATGTATGTTTTACTTCGCTTTATTTTGCTTTGAAGTCAATATAGTGTTGTCATATTGTTCCAAATTAATAAAGGAAGTGTGAAACATGTATGCAAAGGTAATAGAACAAATATTGAAAGATAGTGCGACAAATATTGAAAGATAGCGCGAATCATCATTCATGATGGCTTAAAAGCCTTGATTACATATTTGAACTTTTTACATGAAGCATTTTCTAAGTTGTGCCGCGTTCCACGCGCGCGGTATCTTCTTTCCATTCAAATCTTTTAAAGTGTACGCGCCTTTCCCCAAATCTTCTGAAATTTGATAAGGTCCCTCCCAATTGGGGGACATTTTTCCTGGGGGTATTGCGCGACTAGCTTCATTGTTTCGAAGGACAAAATCATTTTTCTTGAAGTGGCACTCTTTAACGCGCTGATTATAATATTTTTCCAGCTTTTTCTTGTATCTGGCTTCATTAATGATAGCCGCTTCTCTGCGCCCTTCAAGCAAGTTAAGGTCCAATCTTCTTTCGCGCTCGTTATCAGTTTTGCTCATCATGAGTACCCTATGGGATGGGCATCCAATTTCTGCTGGGATCATAGCCTCTGTCCCATAGGTTAGGCTGAACGGGGATTCGCCATTGCTAGTTTTGCTTAATGTCCTGTGCGCCCACAGGACATTAGTTAACTCCTCGACCCAAGAATGGGATTCTCCCTCCAACCTTTTCTTCAGCCCATTTAGCAAACTTTGATTCGCGCGCTCCACTTGGCCATTCCCCTGAGGGTGGTAGACGGACGTGAAGATTTGGTTGATGTGCAATTCTTTGAGCCAGCTTGATATCTTCCTGTCAGTGAATTGTTTGCCATTGTCGCTCACAATTTCCATAGGAAGGCCAAAACGGCAAATGATGTGGCTCCAGATAAATTGCTTCATCGCCTCAGCTGTGATTTTTGCTAGTGGCTTGGCCTCAACCCATTTTGTGAAATAGTCTATCGCCACTACCAAAAATTTCAGTCGCCCTTGCGCTTGCGGCAGGGGCCCCACAATATCAATGGCCCATTTGTGGAAAGGCCATGCGGAGGTCACTGGAATCAAGTTGTTCTTTGGACGCATGGTGTTTGGCGCGTAGCTCTGACATGCCTTGCATTTTTGGATTTCTTTTAGCGCATCCAAGTACATGCCTGGCCAATAGTAGCCTGAGCTCATCGCCTTGGCAACCACCATGCGCGGACCAGCGTGAATTCCACAGATTCCTTCATGAATCTCCCTAATCACATAGGTTGCTTCTTCAGCATCCAGGCATTTCATGAGCGGTCCAAGATAAGAGCGCCGATATAATGTACCATCAAGTAATTCATAGTTCTGTGCCTTGTGTCTTATCTTTCTCGCCTGTGCGCGATCGTCCGGTAACTTCCCCTCCTTCAGGAATTCCATTATTGGAGTTATCCAGGATGAAGGGGTTGTATGAATTACAAGGACCGATTGCGTTTGCACTGACGGGCTGCTCATTACTTCCACCCTGACATCTTTGCCAAAGTGATCAAAATTAGTTGATGCCATTTTACTCAACGCGTCAGCGGACTTGTTTTCGCTGCGCGATATGTGTATGATTCTGAAGAAGTCAAACTGCTCAACGAGCTTTTTTGCCTGCTCTAGATACAGAGGCATTGTGTTCTCCTTGGCGTCATATAGGCCGTTGACCTGAGCAGCTACCAAGTAAGAATCAACATGCGCCTCTAGTCTCTTAACCCCAAACTTGCGCGCGATGCGCAGACCAGCCAGCAGGGCTTCATACTCAGCCTCATTGTTGGTACTCTTGAAGTCCAACCTAATAGCATAAGTATATTCATGATTATCAGGGTCCACCAGTTTGAGGCCTGCGCCGGACCCTTCGCTGTTGGAGGCTCCATCAGTGAATAGCCTCCAAACATCTTCTTCATCATTTGCTCGCGGAGGGTCTACCTCGCGCTGAGCTTCTTCAATCTTTCCCTCTGGGATTTCCGTGATGAAATCCGCCAAAACTTGACCCTTTATCGCTGGACGGGGCTTATAAGTGATTGTGTGTTCACCTAATTCCAGCGCCCACTTTGTCAGCCTTCCGGAGAGCGGCGGGGCGTCGCAAGACTTGCTGGATGTTGTAACCAGTCAGAACTTCAATAAGATGACCATTGAAGTATCTATGGAGCTTGCGCGACGCGTGTGTTAGTGACAAAACTAACTTTTCCATGATGGAATAGCGCGTCTCAGGGTCTGTGAGCACCCGACTCACATAGTATATTGGCGTTTGGATCCCCTTGCGATCCACCAATAATACTGCGCCGATCGCGCGGTCTCCAGCTGACAGGTACAATGTAAGGGTTTCGCCAGGAAGTGGAGCTGTGAGCGCTGGCAACTTTATGAGACATTCTTTTATCTCAGTGAAAGCTTGCTCAGCCTCAGGCGTCCACTTGAATTGGCTCTTCTTCAAACAGTTCCTCAAGGTGTTAACGAATGGAGTAGATTTGCTGGCGTGGTTCGCTAGGAACCTGTTGATTGACACCAATCTACCATTCAGCTTCTGAACCTCTTTCATGGTGGATGGTGAAGGCATGTCAAGGATGGCTTCCACCTTTTCAGGGTTCACCTTGAAACCATCCTTAGTGACCATCACACCAAGAAATTTCCCCTCTTCTGCGCCGAAAGTACATTTGCTCGGGTTGAGCTTCATGTTAACTTCCGTTAGGCGCTGAAGAGTTTCCTCGATGTCTTTGAGCATTTGTCTCTCCTCCCTGCTCTTGATCACCAAATCATCAACGTAGACTTCTAGATTTCTTCCGATTTGTTCACTGAAAACCGAATCCATAAGTCTCTGATAGGTTGCGCCCGCATTCTTTAAACCAAAGGGCATTTTTGTGTAACAAAAAACACCCTTGTCGGTTCTGAAGGCAGTCTTGTCTTCATCCTGTGGTGCCATTTGAATCTGGTGATAGCCTTTGTAAGCATCCAGGAAACATTTGAGCTTGAATGGCGCCACAGAGTCCACCTTTGCGTCGATGTTTGGGAGGGGGTAACAGTCTTTCGGACATGCTTTGTTGAGGTCCTTGAAGTCAATACACATTCTCCATGACCCGTTGCTTTTCTTTACCATCACAGGATTGGTTACCCATGTCTGGTATCGGATCGGGCGGATGATGTTTGCGCGCAAAAGGTCCTCCACTTGCTCATTCATGGCCTTCGCCTTTTCATCCCCCATGATTCTCTTTTTCTGAGCAATTGGCTCCACCGACTTGAACGTGTTAAGAGAATGTTGCGCCAAGTCTCGCGGGACCCCCGTCATATCGGAGTGTTGCCACGCGAAAACCGACGTGTATTTTGTGAGCAACTTTTTCATTCTCAATCTCGTTTCGTCTGAAATGATAGCGCCAATTGTGACCGTTTGCTCTGGGAATTTTGGGTTTAAAATCCACTTCTCTGGCGCATTGTCAGCCATTGGAAGTTTCATTCTCCCTTCCCGCGGCGTGCTTGTCACTGCGCACAAATGATCGCGGTAAACAAATGTTACGCCTGTTGGTGTAGGGATCCCCAATGCGCCGTGCGCTGGCGACGGTACAGCATTAAATTGGGCAATCGTTCCCCTACCCAGGATCATATTGTGGCATGACGTGGTGGGCAAGACCAAGAAGTTGACAACTTCGGCTCGCTTGTGCTCATCATCCCCCATAGTTAGTTCAAACTGAATCTGGCCTAGGGGATGTATGATTTCATTTGAGACACCACAGATTGGTGCGTTCACAATTTCGAGCCGCGCTTGGTCTGCCGGGTCTAACTTTCTGAAACACTGCTCATACATAATGTCAGATTCGCTTCCAGTGTCCACCAGGACCTTTGACACTTCGTAATGAGCAATGTGTGTGGTGATGACGAGAGGACTGCTTATTGAAGGGCCTCCCCTGATTCTTGGGAAGATGACTTGCTGCTCGCGCCAATCTCCGTGGATTTGCGCGCTTCTCTTTTTTGACGTCTGCCCTTGTCGTCCCCCCTCAGCCACACAGATTCTTTTGTATTTCTTGCTGGCAGAGGCTCCTTCCGGTTGCTCATCTTCTATTCTTTGGTTTTTTACCAAGTGAGCCAGCCTGCCTGACTTTACATCCTTCTCGATCGCATCCTTTAAATGATGGCATGCGTCGGTGTTGTGGCCCGGGGACCTGTGAAATTCACAATATTTGCCACTGTTTTGCGGTCCCTTGTAGTGTAGTTGCTTGGGGGGCTTGAATTGGACATTCTCAGTACTTAACACCTGTGAAGGTGTTTTAGTGAGGGGCGTCCATATTCTTGGCAGAGGTCTGCTAGGATCTCTGCCGCCCTCCCTCTTGTCACCCTCCCCGCGATTACGAACTTCTTTTTGGGGCTGTGGTGAGGTTGGTTGCGCTTGTTTTTCCGCGGAAGAAAAACTTGTTGGCTGCAACCTGGACCATACAGAGTTCTGTTTGGCCCTCTTCTCTTTGCTGCGCGGTGATTCTGCCTGATGCGCTCTTTCTCTTGCCCTATCTTGGGCAATTTGTTTCTCATTTCTCGCGAAAACTCGCGATGCCTCCATTAACTTGGCCCACGTGGTGGGCATCCCATCTTTGCTTACGAGAGCCCTGCGGAGTTGATCACTGCGCGCGCCTTGTATAAAGGCCACGCGCAGGAGCTGCTCAGTTATACCCCCGATTGCCAGGGATTCCTGATTGAACCAAGTGATGTAATCCTCAATCGTTTCATCATTCCTGCGTATGCAGTGCATGATGTCATCAGGATCGCGCGTGTGCCTGCGCTGCTGTACGAAGTGGGCTTGGAACTTTTCTAATAGTTCCTCGAACCCATCAATTTGCCCTGTCGGCAAGCTCTCGAACCATACCCGCGCTGCGCCCGTGAGGCAGCGAGCAAACATATGACACCATGTTGGCATCGTCCAGCTCTCTAGGTTTCCCGTGTTATAGAAACCTTGCAAAAAGTCATCTGGATCTGTTGTGCCATCATATTTGCCCAGACCACTTGGCATCTTTGTCTTGTGCTGGATGGGAGCCTGCGCAATGCGCGCAGTAAACTTTGAGTGTTTTACCAGGATGGCTGGTCTGTAGGGCGTGGTTACGTCCACTTGCCCTCTGACCGGTGGGCTGTACGGCATGTGCAGATCCAGATCTGCTCTGGCTCCAGGCGCCATGTTCACAGGCGCGCGGAGCTGTGAGCCTCCTGCATGAGTTTCCCGTGTCTTCCTCATGCTATGCACTTCTTCATCACTGAACTCAGTGTGTGCAGTGTGAACAGAATGTCCTTCTTCCGGCGCGCGCGGCCTCTTTGTAGTCTGCTTATCAAAAGCTTGCCTTTGTGTTTGGTCGGCTAGCTTCTTCTGCTTGACCATTTCGTTGTACTTTTCAATCAGACGCCGCTGCTCGTTTATGAGCCATTCATTCGGATCATTTGCTTCATCTTCTGGACCCATTGGTCCTTTCAGCTTCGCGCCGGCCATATTTTGTAACGTGAGATCGTCTGGAGGAGTTTCAGTCTGGCCGTGAGGGGTTGTGACGAAGGGACGGTTGCTGGTGGTACGCGTAGAATCACGCGGAACCCTCAGAACCTGCTGTCCGTCGTTAACACCCTCACGTTCAATATCCTCCAGAGCTTGATCAACGTTACGAACTCCAGAAACCATGGTGATTGATTTTTTTTTTTTATAGATCTGATGAGATCTGATTGCCGTTTGTAACAGTGGATGACGCCAATGAAGAAACGTGGATCTACTCACTGGTAGCAGATCTACTTTCCTCGGGTGTGATTATACTATTTCACCGATGGTTCTTCTGGATCAGTGTTCTTCCACCTACAAAATGAACAGCGCCGTTACTTACCCCTCAGAAAGGGACAGAGGGGTCCTCTTTGGGGTAACCCTCCGGCGTGAGAATCAGTATCTTTGTGGAGAAGATAATAATGTGTGTAAGAGAATCTCCAGGGTCTTGCTGAATAGCTGAATACCCTTTTGATTGTAAGACTGTCTGTTTGTATGTAACTGACTGTGAGTGAATGTGATTCAATATGATTGAATGTGTTATCACTGCTTGTAACTGTCAATGATTGAGTATGAATGTGTCATCAAAGTGGAGTTGATGCTGTATTTATAGTGCTAGGGTTACCACCGGTTGGGCTCAACCTCGTTGGCTTCCTCCAATCGCACTGCGCCACGTGTCCTCTGGGACACCTGGCGCTTTCTCGTTGGTTGTAATCACGTGGTAACACATGTGTCATGCTGAGTTGTCGACCTTTCATTTGGCAGCTATCAACATCAGCATATTCTTTCTCCTTAAAAAGATGCCTTCTGGAAGGTTGTTTGACGTGCACAATCAAAGTTGCCCTAATCCTGATTGGGATAAGGACGAGGTTGATTATGCGCACGTGTGATATGCGCCCATCCTGAGGATGCGCGAGGTCTTCTCTTTATTCTCACACGCAGATATTTCATGCGCAGATGTGATATGCACGAGCATGTGATATGCGCCGCGCGCTGATGCGCTGCGCGCATATGTGATGCGCGAGCATGTGTGTCTGGGCAGATGTGATATGCACGAGCATGTGATATGCGCCGCGCGCATATGTGATGCGCGAGCATATGTGTGCCTGGGCATATGATGCCTGAGGATGTTTTGTATGCGCCATGCGCATAGGTTTTGGCTTTGTGTCTTCATAATGTCTTTATCTTGTGGGTTGACCCGCCTTGCTCGGTGTTGAGGCGGGTACATACCTCTTCATTGGGTGAGGCTAATTAACTAGGGTTTCAAGCCTGACCATGACATATATTATTGGTGTAATTTATTAGTACGAATAGATGACTAGGTGAGTTACCATTAAAAAAATCAAGATAAAGTATCGTTAGTCCCTGAGCTATAAAGATGTCCCATCTTTGCTTCTTTGGTCTCGAGATATTGTTTGTTGTCCTTGGTAATGGGAGTTAGAACTGGAACTCTCTGCATAACTTCTAAGCCACATCCCTTAAGTTTGATGCATTTATCAGGGTTGTTCGTCATCAGTTTCATTGTTTTAACTCCTAAGTCCTTCAAGATCTAAACACAATTATAAAAAAAAATCAAAACACAAATGATTATATGCATTATAACATAATTTCCTACTATGGAAATACTTTAACTTGACATATATCATAAGTAAAATGTCTCCTTATGTATCCGATATCTAGGTTACCATAAATGTTTGTATAATAAATATTACATTGATGCTAATAAATTACATATATATGTATGCAATGTTCATCAATAAAAGTTCCTAGAAAGAATATGTCACAGTTTTTCGTATAAACTACGATTAGTATCATATCTATGGTTCAGCATTGTAAAACTATGTGCCTACTTGTATATGTAACTATGTGAATTTGTGTATACCTGTGCTCCGATGTTGTAATCTCTTGAATCTACAGGCAAACCAAGGTCTTCGTTAGCTTGGACCGTGTCACGACAATCATCTTGTAAGTTATAAGCACGAAGCTTGTGACCTAACCCGATGCCCCTTCCCTCGTGTCCTTTGAGATAAACAACAACACCCCTACCCGCCTCTTCGATTAGTTTCAATGCAAGTTCAAGTTGGTTCCCACAATCACATCTGGCAGACTTGAATATATCTCCCGTTAAGCATTCTGCGTGAACCCTAACAAGAGCATCCATTCCGTCCCCAATCTCTCCCTGTTATTGATCAATCCTATTTCATGTAAGTTTTTATTTAAAAATATTTATATGTTTTATTAAGGAGTTGTATGTTTAATTCAAAATAGAAGGCAATCATGCAACGAGTTGCGTCGCTAGCCATTTTTCAAAAGTTACTGAAATCAATCGCACCTTGACAATTGCGACATGCTCCAGTCCATCTGACATTGATTTATAACAATGAACAATAAATGATTCACATGCAGTAGGCAACCGTGCAGCGGAAACTCGTTTAACTATCTTATCCATCTTCTTTTTATACCTGGCCATATATACATTAATACATACACAGTTGCACATTAAGCATACAGAGAATATAAGACTAGATATTAACATAGAACATACATAGACAAAACTACTACTAAAACCCCGAAGGCACAAATTGTTACTTCATTTAGAAATGAGAAGATTGGTGCAAAACTAGACGAATGATTAGTACTAGAATTTGAGGAATCTGTTGCCGGGAGTGCTGATCCGATGAGCAACGCAATTGAAATAAACACAACGGAGAGAAATGCCATGGTGGGGGTACAAGAAGTCGAGAACACAAGTGAACTTGAGAAGAATTCGGAGTGGTGAGAGTTTATATAGGAAATGTTTTAGGGTAAAGACTATAGGGTGTTAACACTACCAAATGTTTTAGTTAAATCTTAACCGTTGGATAGAAATGACCAACGGTGATTTCAGAAGAGTAGATTGAAATAGGTCAGATTTTGTTTCCCATGACTATTTAATTCGTTCATGAATATATATTTGTTTCTTTTTTTGTATTAAGATTTTAAAATAAGATACACTTATACAAACAACCTAAAGTTAACGTTTTGCTAATGGATAAAGTTATATTTGATTTCTGGATAAAAGCATGTGTTTAAGTATGGTAAAAAATAAGCATGTTAAAATTTTCGAATTAATTTAAAAGGTAATTATTTAAATAATTATCAAGCCAAAATTAGTATTAAAACAATCGTTATATATTAGGCTAAAACTTTTAACAATATCTTAGTAATAACATAATCAAGAAGGTCTAAATTTAACAAGTCTAATTCACAAGTTTGAAACGTAATTTCTTAAAATTTAAGGAACAAATTAATTTGTAATTTGTGCAAACCACATAGACGATCTGAGCATTCGTATAGCTCCGAGTACCCTGATGAAATCTCAGTTACTAACCTACTATCATTTCCTAGTAGCCTTCCGTTATAGAAATCCTAAATAAAACGTGCTCACTAAATCATATTGACATCGCTTTGGTTCATTTGGAAGACGCTAAACAAAAAGATATTTGACAACATTGCCGTGCATCCTATATATTAAAGTGATAAAACGGATAAAAATCACCTTGTTTCTTTGGATAAAATAGAGTGAAAGCTCAACAATATGATTGGTCATTGCGGAATAATTGTTTACATATTGGGTTTTTATGTTGATATTTGTTTCAGTTTTTGTCCATTGACTTTGACGTCTTGCAAAGCCGTTCGTTGTGTTCTTGTTTATGATATATCCTGTGTCGAAAAAGAATATTAAAGTATTTCTAAATTTTGTGTGTTACACGAATGCAAACCGGTTACGCTACTTGTTTCACAAGTTATGTCATATTTCTCTTGCTTAAGATCAAAAGTATATAGATGACCAATAAAAAACAATTTTATATAGAAATTGCTATAACACGTTTCTAGTTTTAGACCACATATTTTTGTAAAGGATAAAATAATTGTTTTTTATTATCATTTTCTCTCTCTTTTTCTTTTCTTACAAAAAAAATATAAAAAAGGAACAAATTGAAATACGAAACTTGTATTTAAAGGTGTACAAACAGGTCAGACCTGCGAGATCTAACCCGAGCCTATTCAGACTTAGACCATTTTGTAAATTACCAATTCTTATCAATTCAAGGCTTGCAGGTCTCATTGGTCTTGTGAGTCTTATCCGGTTTATGTAAATAGAAAATGATCAGAGTTCATTTCTTTAAAACTGAACGTGTTCATGTTCGCTTATTTAAAATCTAAACAAGCTGACAGACAAAATGAACCTAACTGAACAAAGATAGACAAACATAATTGAACACATATGCACATATGAACCTACTTAAATGAACACAAAGAAACAAAAATGAGCATATATGAACAAATATAAACGAACATAAATAAACGGAAAAACATGCGTTAATATTCGTTCATTTAATTAAACAAACACAACTTTTTTGTTCATGTTCAATCGTTTAATAAATAAACGAACATAGACAAACTTTCCAGCCAAACAGTTCACCAAACATTTGGTTCGTTCGTTTACGGGGCTACTAGCACATCTTACCCGATTATGCTCGAAGTCTCAAACCCTTCCCACATTCATATACGCGAATACTTGTAATTCCTGATAACCCACCCACCCGCCTATATAAGTAATTCTGATAGGCCGCCTCTTTCTCTATCGCTTTAATCACAACTCAAAACCCTAACCTCTTTGCTTATCTCATCTCATCTCTCTTCATCCTTCTGTAAGTCTCCGTTTAGTTTCCGATTATAATTTCTATTCATAATCTAGTTTTTAATTGTATTCATCTCGGTGTAATTTGCTTGTGACCGATTGATTTGATATGTGTTTGTTTTGATCAAAAGTCTGAATTATTATGACTGCAGTGTTATTAATTGATTGTAAATTTGTAATTGTTATTAGATCTGATATATATAAACTTTTGCTTTTGATTTATGTTATCTATTGAATTATGTTGTATATGATTATTATTGTTATAATCAGGAGCTAAGATGATATAAATTTTGATTGTCATGTGCCTCGGTGTTGATATGAGTTATCTGCTTTATTATCAGTGTCTTTGATCATCATAATTTTGATTTTAATACTGAATTCATGAGCGGGGTTGAAGAAGGTGGTAGATAAATAATTTTAGCTGTATAGGATAACATAGGTTTTATGCATTTATTGTTGGGGATTCAGTAGTTGTGTTAACGCTTGGACAATCTGAGAGTCGTTAAACACTTTCAGATCAAAATAATTTGGTGGTTCTCTCGAACTTTCAATTTGGATAACACTGTATGTCTATTCGTGTACTAGAGTGACTAATCGCGTATATAAAGAGACGATTAAGTGACCTATTTTGTTTTATTATTATTTTTGAACAACTAAATGTTACACCGTAAAGGGATGATTAAATGACTTATTTATGTAGGGGTTAGATAGTGGTAGTTAGTTCACAATAACTATCCTTGGTAGTTACAATACCGCCATAAATATTAGTAGTAGTTATATAACCATTGTAACTATTGATAGTGGTTATCAGCTTCAAAACTACCAGTGACGCTGCCTCATATCCCGTTGTTACCAGGAATTAGAACAGTCTTGATTAAGTGTGCTTTCCGCATCTCCTAACTTGTAGCAATGTTTATTCTAAAATCTTATTTGGTAATAAATAGATCCCATTTACCCAAAATGGCCTGATGTCATTAAAATCACCAAGATTTATATTGTTTTATTTTCTGTTTTTGCATATATTAACATTGTGGTGATTCATTATGATTTTTAATGCAATTTTTCGTGATAATAATATCTAACCATAAATTTCATGAAGGTTTTGAGGTAATCTGCTTACACGAAACTGCAAGGTGGAGTTTTTGGAAGGTTATAAAAAGGGTATTTTTATGTCCGAGCAGGGTAATCTCTACTTAGGGTGTGTCGGGTTATTGGGAAAGTATTCCTTTCAAGGAGGCAACTCCTATCCTGTTGATAACAGTTGGCTGTATGCATCAAGCTCTATTAGAGAAATCTGTGGTTGCAGCAACCTGGCGCAGCTACCTTTATTTACTACAACAACTGATTGCTCG
Source organism: Bidens hawaiensis (assembly GCF_021521415.1). Lineage (NCBI taxonomy): Eukaryota > Viridiplantae > Streptophyta > Magnoliopsida > Asterales > Asteraceae > Bidens > Bidens hawaiensis. The sequence goes on from NW_027504980.1 coordinate 15,873, forward strand.
TGTTTTCGTTCCAAAACTCTGTGATTCGACATTTTAATTGCAAGAACCAATAACAATGGCTTTGCAGAACATTGGTGCTAGCAACAGTGACGATGCCTTCTACAGGTATAAGATGCCAAAAATGATTACTAAAATCGAGGGGCGCGGAAATGGCATCAAAACGAATATAGTGAACATGGTTGATGTTGCTAAAGCTTTGGCTAGACCAGCTTCTTACACTACAAAATACTTCGGGTGTGAGCTTGGAGCACAATCTAAATTTGATGAGAAAACCGGGGTGTCACTTGTGAACGGGTCTCACGACACAGCAAAACTAGCGGGTCTTCTTAAGAATTTTATTAAAAAGTATGTTCAGTGTTACGGTTGTGGCAACCCGGAAACGGAGATACTGATTACAAAGACTCAGATGGTTCAGTTGAAATGTGCTGCTTGTGGTTTTGTGTCTGATGTGGATATGAGAGAAGCTGACATCGTTTATCTTGAAGAATCCACCCAAGCAGAAGAAGAATTCTAAAGATAAAAAGGCGATGAGGCGAGCTGAGAAGGAGCGGTTGAAGGAAGGTGAGATGGCGGATAAGGTTCAAAAGAAGCTGACAAAAGAGACAGTGAAGAAGCCTGGTAAAGATAAAACATTGTTAAAAAAGAAAGGTAATGCTTCAGATGAGGATCGTGTTTCACCTGCTGCAAGCCAAGATGGCGACAAGCTGAACGGTTCTGACGATGATGATATCCAATGGCAGACTGATACGTCAGCTGAAGCGGCCCGTCGACGCATTCAGGAACAGCTTAGTAGCGTGGCGGCGGACATGGTGATGCTGTCAACAGAAGAGCCTGTGAAGAAGGTTGGCCCTGTGGTGGAGGAGAATGCTAATGGCAACATGAAGAAGAATCTTGCTGATGTGGCTAAGGAGTATCTGAAGAAGGGTGTGGCACCAAAGGAACTGCTAGCATCTCTGTCGGGGTCTGCACAGGAAAATGCGAGTGTGATTTACGAGGCAGTGCTGGATGGGGTGGAGAAAGGGTATGCGAAACACGCGCTCAAGAAGAAAAAGTATTTAGATGCTGTTGTTGAGGGTGAGGGTGATTCACAGTTGCTTCTTTTAAAAGCGGTTGAAGACTTCTGTGGGAAGTCAAACCCGGTTGCAGTGAAGGAAGTGGCCCTCGTGTTGAAAGCATTGTATGATGAGGGCATTCTGGAAGAGGAGTATATAGTGAAGTGGTATGAGGAGGGATCGTTCGGTGGGAACAAAAGCTCTCTCATTTGGAAGAATGCAAAGCCTTTTGTGGAATGGCTTCAAAGCGCGGAGTCGGAGACTGAAGAGGAATAAGATGGTCATGCTACTCTCTCTGTCTTTGTTTATGTTTTGTGTTATTATATGGTACTTTATGTTATGTTTTATGTGTGGCTTGAATGCTTTGGTTTGGATGTATTGTGACTTGGTATTTTAGCAATAAACTGTGTTTGTGTTTGGTGTGTGGAATTTTTTTGTCAACTCAATATTTATCTATTTTCAACACTTGTGTAGTTATGTCACTTAATCTCAATAATTTATATGATTCAAATTGTTCCACTTATTCAATTCAAAAGGTATGTATTTCCAAATTCTAGAAATAGACAAGTTGAACATCCATGGCTTGTTGACGATCATGTGAGGTAGAGGTGCACACAATCGGGTTCTGTTAAAACCCGAACCGGTTTGGAACCGGGTTTTTTTACACCGGGTAGAAAATGAGACCGGTTTCAGTCAGGAACCGGGTCGGTTCCGGACCCGAACCGGTGCCCATAAATGCCAACTTTTAAGAACCGGGTAGGGTAGGAACCGGGACCGGGTATTACGTAAAAAACGGTTTCGCCGGTTTTTTTTTAAATTCAAATAATCTAGCCGTTACAAACCGGTTCCAACGGCTATATAGCCGTTTTTGATCGTTGGAACCGGTTTTTTTACTATATATAGGTTATTAACATACTATAAATAACCGGGTTTTTTACTATATATAGGTTATTAACGTACTATAAATAACAATGTGTTGTGTGTTGTTACTTAAACAACTTTCAAAACTATATAACACACCCTAAATCACAATTAAGGTTAAACCGACAAGAAATGACAACTAATGACGACGTTGATATGGTGATCGAAACAACACGATGGCCCGATGTTTGGATTCATTACGATTTGTGTGTCATGACCGACGCACAAGAGATGGCTCGTTGCAAATATTGCTCGAAGTTTCTTAAAGCAGGGTCCAACTCGACATTACGAAGGTGGTGGAAAACAAGTTATATATAGGTCTCGGGCATCAAAAACCGGTTCCAACGGCTATATTACCTTTGGAACCGGTTACAACGGCTATATTTCTCTCAAAAACCGGTTCCAACGGCTATATTACCGTTGGAACCGGGTAGGAACCGTTTCAATTATATAATTAGTGGAACCGGGTATGGCTTTCGGGTATAACGTCAATCGGGTAGGAACTGGAACCGGTTCTGGGTCGGTTCCAGAACCGGTTTTTTTGTGCACGTCTAATGTGAGGACAACTACATGGTCGGTTGGTTCGCCGACTTCTTTGAATTCAAATCTGAATCGACATCTTTTTCATCAAAATTCATATTTGGTGTGAAATTAATATTGCAAAACTTTTCTTCAAATTCTTTAACTTCATGTGTTGAAATTTGAAAAAATCATTGTTTTTACATACATCAAACATCCAATAATTGTGAAGAGGACTTTCTCTTGTTTTCCTTTGTAATAAGGAAACTATTATCTATTTCGTAAATAGTTTCTTGTTTGATCTCTTTATTCTTTATCCTTTTGAGATTAAGGATCTCCTTACCACTTTAACTTACGTTCTTGATATTCGAATATCTTGATCAGTTTAAGTTATACCACTGAGATTCAATCATCTAAATATTACTTGTTTCCCTCTCAAGATCTCAATGTAACTTTCATTTATCCGCCTTTCTCATCACATATAAAGAATGAAGTTAACTACCATCTATAGTAATAAGCACGTTCAATAGTAATAATTCTCATACACAAGTTACTAATCGTATAATAAACATATAGATGCAATGTACACTATTCAGGCTTCCACCCGTTTAAGTTGAGTTCCAAATGGGCGTTTGTGAATGAGCTGCTCTAATGTTCCTATGTGGCAACCGTTTGGCGTTTGTGATGAAGAAGAAGAGAGGCAGATAGCTTGAAGAGAGAGGGGAAGAACCGTTCTTATTCCCAGATGGTTTTTATGTGAGAAAAAGTAAGAAAAAAGAGAGAAAGGGTGACATGACACAAAAAGATCGCGACACGCCATAATAAACTCATGCCATCATTATTTTAAAACTTTATTCAAATATGCTATCTATGACATGTGATCTAGGAGATCATTAGTCTTCAAAAGGTTCAATTTTCACATATTTATGTGATCTAGGAGAACAGAAACCAACATGTAGGGCTGAAAATATTCAGAATACACTTGGTAACTTGAATGCCTAATTCAGGGCCAATCAAGCATATTCAATTCGGATCTCGGTCTTAACTTTGAGAGTGATTCAGATTCAGTTCAGTCCGAATAAATACAAACATTATAGCCTAAGAAGTTCATAATCAGTCCTGGCCCGATGCAAGACTACCCAACTCAGAAATACCGTGCCAGACAGTCTGGTTTTCGGTTTTGATTTTCTGGAAATTCCAGGTTCAGGCTCGTTTTGGTCTGCTCGTGTTTCAAACCGACAAACAACCCTAATAAAATGTGATTATCAAGTGTACTAAACAGAAAATGAAAAGCTAAATTGCGTTGCATTAATGGAGACTAAATAAGCCACTAAATACATGAAAGATCCATACATAGCGACGCATAAACATGAGAAAATAACGAACGCAAACACAACCACGGTTTATTGTTAAAACACCAAGTCACAATACATCCAAACCAAGTATTCAAGCCGCACTAAAAGCATAACATAAAGTATCATAAAATAGCACAAACATAAACAAAGTAGAGTAGCATGACCTCCATCTTACTCTTCTTCGGTTTCAGACTCCGCACTCTGAAGCCACTCCACAAAAGGCTTTGCATTCTTCCAAATGAGAGAGCTTTTGTTCCCACCACTCGATCCCTCCTCATACCACTTCACTATATACTCCTCTTCCAGGATGTCCTCATCGTACAACGCTTTCAAAACAAGCGCCACTTCTTTCACTGCAGTCGGGTTTGACTTCCCACAAAAGTCTTCAACCGCTTTTAAAAGAAGCAACTGTGAATCACCCTCACCCTCAACAACAGCAGCTAGATAATTTTTCTTCTTGAGCGCGTGTTTCGCACATCCTTTCTCCACCCCATCCAGCACCGCCTCGTAAATAGCGCTTGCATTTTCCTGAGGAGATCCCGATAGTGATGTCAGCATTTTTTTTGGACCCACACCCTTCTTCAAATACTCCTTAGCCACGTCAGCAAGATTCTTCTTCGTGTTCCCATTAATATTTTTCTTTGCAGGCTCTTCCGTTGACAGCATTACCATGTCAGCCGTCACACTACTTAGCTGCTCCTGAATGCGTTGGCGGGCCGCTTCTGCTGATGTGTCAGTCTGCCACTGGACATCATCATCGTCCTCCTCACCAAAACTGTTCTCCTTGTCGCCAGCCTGGCTTGCAGCCGGTGAAACACGATCCTCATCAGAAGTGTTACCTTTCTTTTTCAACAAAGTTTTATCTTTACCGGTCTTCTTCACCGTCTCTTTTGTCAGCTTCTTTTGCACCTTATCCGCCATCTCACCTTCCTTCAACCGCTCCTTCTCAGCTCGCCTCATCGCCTTTTTATCTTTGGAATTCTTCTTCTGTTCAGGTGGATTCTTCAAGATAAATGATGTCAGCTTGTCTCTCATATCCACATCAGACACAAACCCACAAGCAGCACATTTCAACTGAACCATCTGAGTCTTTGTAACCAGTATCTCCGTTTCCGGGTTCCCACAACCATAACACTGAACATACTTTTTAATAAAATTCTCAAGAAGACCCGCTAGTTTTGCTGTGTCGTGAGATCCATTCACAAGTGACACCCCGGTTTTCTCATCAAATTTAGATTGTGCTCCAAGCTCACACCCGAAGTATTTTGTAGTGTAAGAAGCCGGTCGAGCCAAAGCTTTAGCAACATCAACCATGTTTACTATATTCGTTTTGATACCGTTTCCACGCCCCTCGATCTTAGTAATCATCTTTGGCATCTTATACCTGTAGAAGGCATCGTCACTGTTGCTAGCCCCAATGTTCTGCAAAGCCATTGTTACTGGTTCCTTGAGTAATCAAAGTGTCGGATCACAGAGCTTGAATTGGAACAAAAACACGGGAGATCAGTTGCTGTAGTGAATGAAGATAGCTGCGCTAAGCTGCTACAACCACAGAATTCTTTAATAGAGGTTGATGCATACAGCCAACTGTTTTCAACAAGATAGGAAATTCCTCCTTGTGAGGATATAGGACAATACTTTCCCAATAGCCCGATACACCGAAAGTATAGAATTCCCTGCTCGGACATAAAAATACCCTTTTTATAACCTTCCAAAAACTCCACCTTGCAGATTCTTGTAAGCAGATTACCGCACAACCTTTATGAATTGAGTACTGTGAGATATTAGTATCCAGAAGATTTATATAAAAAAGGTAACTTCTTACAAAGTTCAATCAATGTCACCCCATAAAGGGTAACCGTCAAATAATAAAAAATAGAACTATACAAGTACGTAAGAATATTATAGATGGCATCGTCGTATCATTAACATATAATCAAAAAACTATTTCGCAATTATGTTACCAAGTCGTATGAAAATAGATAAAAACTTATTCTATCGACCATCCGAATAAAATTTCGGTATTAAAACAGCCTATTTAGCAAAGTTCACTGGCAAACAATCATCAATAATATAGCAAATAAGACACATCAACAACAAAACACGAACAACAGTCGTGTTTCGAATAACCAGAGTTCCATCTATAAACTACAAGATCAATCATCAAGCAGCAATTTGATTCAATAGATAACACAAATCAACAACAAATATCAGATCTAAAATGAATTCAATCAGCAAATCCAACACGGAAACAAAAACAGGCGTAACATCGATTATTATTATTAACTATAAGAACACGATAAATTCGTCGATTTGTCAATAAATAAACAAGACGATATTCATAACAATTCCACCGTTACAAGCAAATAATATGATTTAGCGTAAACGAAAACACCAGGTCACTGTATAAAGATAATAATCGGAATTGTATAATAAACTTACCGATGGATCGATAGATAATAAGAGGCGCCTAGGGTTTTCAATTTCAATTGTGGCCAATAGAATTAAAATAGATGAGCGATTGATTGAAACACAAACAAACAAACAAACAAACAGCCGACAATTACACGTATTCACCATTTTTATTTAATAAAAATATATTTTCTAAAGCTAAAACAGTAGATACATTAATTAATTAATTAATTAATGACAATAAATACATATTAATGTCAGATTTATTTAACTTTATACCACAAGTGAATAATAACATAAATTAATGGTGTTCATTTTTATTTTTGTTTACAGAAAAATATCACAGCATTTTATTTTATTTTTTCATTGTGAAATTTGAGCACCCCACAATAGTAAGCACGTACAAGTGCTTTGTTTGTAAATTTTTTAACACATATGGTTATATTTCATCTTATATAGGCAATAATTTAAACTCGTTATCATATTTGTGAAGAGTAAACACTAGGTCACCAGGCGTCATGGGTAATGAACAGTGTTAATAAGGTGTGAAAAGAATAACGCACATTAACTAACATCATTTTATTTACGATCTTCATTGAATGGGTACAACTGATTATGTGTGGCTATATGCCATCTTATTAAACTCAACCTAGCCACGTGTAAAACATACACACACAGAACAAAGCCTTGTCGTTTCTTATAGCATGATCTTGGGGAATGTATAATTTTGCAAGTTCAGGGATATACGAGATTGCCCCTTGCAAGAGTTTCAACCCTAACGCAACTCAGGGTGTCATAGTGATTGGGTTTACATATACAACATAGTTCTTAAGCTCAAGATCTGATATTAAATTAGTGTGGAATTAAGTGTCTTCAAGTACTTGTTGCACAATTGCAATATAACACTCCCAGGAATAACCATCATCATTCAAATTACCTGACCCCCCCCCCCTCCCTCCCAAACCACCACCTCCCCGAAAAAATGTAAAAGAGAAGATTTAGAATTCACATAAGGTATACTATACTATCACTGTACTACAATGCACAATGAATCTTTACGACTACATGTGAAACTATCCTTTTCCACTATGCGAGAACTACTCTCTCATGCGAGAACTCCAAGTACTCACCCATCAATAATTGTCGCTCATAAAAGTTCTCACTTAACCAAGTAGTCGCATTTTATGGTATTCTCTTAATAAGCATATGTGTCACCCTAGTTATCACATGATCCAAGGTAATCGCATAATTGATGACCGTCGTTCGAGTCAATCAAAAACCTAATTATTCTAAATAGTTAGAGCAAGTAGGGTATCGTATCACAAAGAGTATGTGGTCAATGTATTCGTGTAACAGATTTCTAATTATATGGTCAACAATTACTTTACACACGACACTGGTTATCAAACAGTCCTTGCCAGTGTGACTCAGTTAAGGGTAATTGTACGTTTTATCGTATTCAATCTAACCAAACAGTTTTATGACTAATTATCTAGCAACTGGTAACAGATCGTTCAGACCAACGTAAACCTAAACCGACCGAACACACAGAAATACTAAACATCAATAATAATATATCAATCTTTCAATAACAAAACATAAGTATTCTTAATCACATGAGAAAAACTGTAAATGGTTACAAACTATACATCCCGGGTGCGATTCTAGGAGATTAGCCGAACCGAGACATCATCAAATCTTCGATACGGATGATATGGATCATGTGGAAGGTCTTGGCACAAGCTATAATGGTGGAAATCGCCTCTTGGAGCTGCTGGAATCGCCTATGGTTCGTCAAAACGGAGTTTGGGGTTCTTCAGAATTAAAAATAACATATAAACCTAAAATTCCCGTCTGCACTCCCGTCGCGGTACGCGATGGCCATATGACCATCCCATCGCGTACCGCGACCTAAGAAAACCTCATTTTAAGATTTCTCTCGTCGAGAAACCCAAAATTCATATATTATGGCTCTCGTAACTCATTTTCTAGCTCAGGATATGCTTGTTTTACTTCAAGGTCGCATTTCGCAACCTATCTTGTTCAGTTTTAGCATCGGTTTATGATCACTCATCTATACTCTTCCCGAATCCTTGAAACACTTCCCAAGACATCAAATAATGCTTCGGTCTTCCTGAGATATCATTCCATGCTCGTACAGGTCTCCCATTTATCATCTTTAACGATCAATTACCTGAAATACAAAAGCACGTATGAAGTACCAAACTTCTAACAATATACTCAATAAAACTACATAATTAATACACTAAAATACATACAAAATACCCGACCATCACATCCCCACACTTATCTTTTGCTTACCCTCAAGCAAACTCTAAAGTAAACATTAACCTCTATCATAGGTATGTAGATTATCGCCATTAATACTAGTAAGGTTTAAGGTCATACCCAGTTTCCCAGACTGACACTGTTTTTAGATTGACATCTCACAAATACGGTTAAATGCTATAATAAAAACAATAGAGCCGCCCAGACAGGTGTACTTTGTTTCCGGTTAAGGCACACATGCTCATACCACTCGTAATATAACATCTCTCCTCTCGGTTTGATATATGGACTAGCAAAAGATGTGCTAGTATCACTCAGCTTTCAATATCATTCATAAGTAAATATTAATCCATCAAGTTGCTTTGGCACAAATGCAAATCAAGAGGTCTTTAAAAGGGTTGTAACGGGGCCAGGTGTAAGGGTATGAAAGGGAAATATTTAAGTAGCTCAAACGATCTGACCCGGCTTATTACAAAACATCTAAATAAACGAAACTGCTATACAAACTGACTGACTTATTATAAAACCTCTAAATAAGCAAATTAACATACATACTAATTTCATATTTTTTTTTCTTTTTTTTACATAACGAACTACTTAATACATAACTGAATATAAACAGACATCTTTTTGGGCTTTTCCAAAAGTTTTTTTTAAGCATAATAACGTGATGCTTAAATATGGAACAAATACAAATACAAAAACAAAAACAAATACAATTACAAATAAACCTAGTAAGCCGGATCGTCTCGTAACATAATGTCGGGGTTAAACAATTGAAAAATAAGTCCAAGAAAGGTTTTCTTAGGGACCCAACCCCCCGCCCCTCACATTAACCTCACCTCATATGTGTAATAATGAGGCCCCAACCCCCCAATACCCACACTCACGCTCATCCAGACGAGGCTTAACCTAGCTGCCTCTATCACTTTTGCATTTTGCCAACTGTGATCCCGTAATCCATGAACATCAGTGAAAACACTCAAATGACATGTGTGTACTATATATTATATGTGTATTATATATATTTGGGTCAACTCATACACGTATCGGAGGAATAGGGCTGACGATATAAACATGTGTACCTGTCCCCATGACTCGTTATTCCCGCCTAAACGACCCCATTTTCAACTTCTCGTTATAAAAACATTTGTGAGTAAGACTAATGAGATGCTGAAAAACCAACCATGACCAGAAACATATGACTTGGCATTAATGGCAATAATTAACAGTTAACAACTTTGGTTTCTAAACACTCTTCGAAGTACTATCGGGCTAAAAATTTTCAAATTTCCCTCATCCTCACACTTGAGGTTTACATTGTTCTCAATGTAAGAATAGTTAACATTGTCCTCAAATTTAAACATGATAGAACGATTAATAAACATTTGAGGGACATGGTTGAAATTGACTTTTTGACTATTAAGCAATTTTAAAATTTCGGGGGTCAGGTGTGGCGGTTCTACTAATAATTATACAATTAAACTTTTAACGTTTAAAGTAATATAAACAAAATTAAATTATGAAACTGAAATCATCTTATATTAACGTGACTAGAGAAGGACCAGTCGGCTCGTGAACTCTCGTAACACTCGTATACTCTCGTCTCATCCAATTACCAAACTGACAATCGAACCTGCAAAATCTCGAGATGTGTAGAAGCAAGCTTCTCACAAGTGTAAGACATAGGTCTTTTAAGAGTTTCGAAAATGAATAATTGTTAATTTTATTAAACCATTACCGAGCCAAATTAATTCGTTTCATAATAAAATCTGTTAAGTTAGTTAAAAACGTTAAAAGACCTAACTCACTTTCGTAGGAATCACGATTGCATTTAGCGTATGCAACAAGCCCTGTAAACCTCCCGGGCTACTGGGAGGACGAGTGGGGTCTCGTGAGGGTTTATAGTGAACTACACCCACAAAGTTCCAAATACAACAAAATTTACACGTACCTGGATTAACCACAACAAAAAGAACATGAAAACACTCTAGATCGCTTAACTGAAACTTCGTTTTCTGATGGTGCGGTATCCCCACACTTAGTTTTTGCTAAGATGGTACGCTTGAAATACAATTAGTAATATAAAAACTAAAACAAAATGGAAACTAAAAATATACAAAATGTACAATTACCACCCTTTTGAAACTTGTATGCCATTCAAGGTGGGCGTCTGGCCCGCTCCCGTGCAACCTTCTCATTATAAGCACGCTTTTCTTCAATCATTTGTTGCCAGTCTTCCGATAGGCCAGAATCTGTCCCGAACATCCTCAATCTCCATTCTCGATTATTTTGTTTGGGTGGCTGTCTCACTTTCTTTTTCCTTGGTCGGTTACCTTTCTCTTCCACCTTCTCACTCCGTAGTTTCTCAAATCCCTTCTTATATATCCTGTCAATCACAAAACATTCCTCTTTTCTACGATCCTTGTCCAAGGACACACACTTGTCAACAAGAGGGTTAATAGCATTTTCAAACAATAATAACCGTTTATCACGGTTAACCAAACAAGACAATGGAATGGTAATGATCCATTTCATTTTCTTATTCATTCCATTCCTTCTTCCATTCTGTTCCTTCTTCATTCTATTACTTCCAACCAAACATACCCTTAGGCTTTTAATCAGCAAAAGCATTGATGAAGAGTGTGTAAGTTATAACGGGCCTCCGTGCGTTTATGTTTATCTCTACCTAATAAACCACTTTTCCTTTTTCTGTTCTTGGTAGCGGCCAATACAGGTTGGCATGATATTGACTCCTTAATCTGAAATCTTAAAAATAATTTTAAATTTTTAATATGAGATATGCTAGGTAATGTGCTAATCTGAGATCCGGTCATTAAGAATCCCATGGTCTTATATATATTAAGTAATATGTTAATTTGAGGTTTATTAAGGAATGTGTGAGTTGAATATTAGTTTGAGATAGGTTAAATAATCTTAATCTTAAATCTATATAATAATATATATAAACGAAAACATAAAAATCCTACGTGTCGCGATGTGATCGCTCCTTCTTTTTTTGGAGTCACCAGATTTTCTTGATTTTTAAATGGAGGATTCTCATGCATTTGACCTGAATTCACGGTTATGAGTCTCATCAAACCCATATATTTATTAAACGGGTTATAACATCTCATTAAATTAAAAACTAATCTCACCAAATATTGATATAAAAATCCTATAAAGTAGGGACATACTAAAAATTAGTATCTGATTTATTTAAAAACAGATATATAGTATTTATAATTAAAATACCAATTTTATAGTAAAAAAAAATAAACGGATCTTGGGTCTCATTAAACTCATATACCTTTTAAACCGGGTTATAACATTTCATTTATTTGTGAACCAATTTATCATCAAACAATAAGTATATTATTACCTTTCATACAATAAAAAAATAAAATATCAATAAATAAATAAATATTAAAAACAAATAATATAAAACAACCCCCGTAATACGGGGGATAAAAACTAGTATATATATAAACGAAAGCTTCCTAAAATATCGTAAGCCACCAGATTGTTTTATTCTTAAATGAAGACTTCTCATGCATTTGACCCGAATTCATGGATATGAGTCTCACCAAAACTAGATAGCCATTAAACGGGTTATAACATCTCATTATATTAAAAATTAATTTCATCAAATATCTGATATAAAAATTCTTATAAAATAGGGATATACTACCATTTTTAAAAAAAATATTATTTATAATTAAGAAACAATTTTATTGTAAAAAAAATAAATGGCTCATGGGGCTCACTAAACCCATACAACTTTTTAACTGGGTATAAAATCTAATTTATTTGTGAAACCCTTTTATCATCAAATCTTAAGTATATTATTAACTTTCTTACAATAAATAAAATATATATATATATATATATATATATATATATATATATATATGAATAATGTAAAACAACATATGAGGATGCAAATATATTACAATACATGTTGCGCGCAAAAAAAGGAAAGAAAAACCATAGAACTAGGAATCTTAATCTTAAATATATAAACGAAATCCTTAAAAGCTCTTTGTTGCTTCTTACATTCTCTCAAACCACCAGATTATTTTATTTGTAAATGAAGGTTTATCATGCATTTGATCCGAATACACCGGGATGGGTCTCACTAAACCCAGATAACCTTAAACGCGTAATAACATCTCATTATTTTAAAAAATAATCTCACCTTGATATGAAAATCTTATAAAATAGGGATATACTAAAAATTAATATCCAACTTTTTTAAGAAAAAAGATTATTTATATTAAGTAACAATTTTATAGTAAAAAACATAAGCGGGCCATGGGTCTTACAAAACTCATATATTTTAAACGGATTATAACATCTCATTTATTTGTGAAACTCTTTCATCATCAAACCCTAAGTATATTATTAACTTTCTTACAATAAATAAAATTAAAATCCAAAAAATATAAATATTAGACATGAAAAAGAAACACAACCCCCGTAATACCGGGGGGGGGGGGGTAAAAACTAGTATGTTAATATACTCGGCATGGTAAATTATTTCGGGAAATTATATAAATTTATTATATTTATAGCAAAATATGTAAATATCAATATGAATGAAAGAAATACAACTTTAAATACGTAAGTATACTATGTAACTTGCTAATTGTTAATTAAGATAATGATATTCATTCTTTAATATCATAAAAATAAGAATTAGTTTTCTTTTTTGTTTACGTCAAATCCGGCCCGATTTGACCGACTAAATCTGAAACCATATTTGATCGATTCGGAGTAACAAGGCGAAGTTAAAGAAAGTCATTTCGGCACCATATCTTGTAGTGATTACTCGGGAAGTACTTGGTCTTCTAGACCTACTTTTACAACATTGTTTTTAGGTTGTTTTTTCACACAAATGCAACAAGGTTTTAAATTTATAATATGATTTTTATTTCAACTACATACAACAGGCAGAGAACTTGTCGTAACGTAATATAGTTTATATAAGAACCATGTATTGATCCAAGGACATGGTTTCTCTCACTCAATCTTTACTATTATCTAACCGGTTTTAATTTATAAAAGTGGTTTGATTTTAAAAATAAATAAAATAATATGTACGTAATATGATAAGTTTACTAAATTCACAAACGAATGGCTAATCTTGGATTGAACTTTTTTTATTTAATATTAACATTTTATAATTTATTATGATGTAGAAAATATTAGTGAAGACCCCTTCAAAGTTTGGGAGAGGTGAAAATAAAGGTATAAGGGGCTATGTTCTGGCAACTGAACGGGTCATTAGCAGGCTTCCATAAATGCTAGTCCCCATTCGGGTGTCTTCGGATTGTTGGCATGCAGGATGGTACTCTCCTGGTTAACTTGCAGGCACCTAAGTCGTGCAATTCATGGGAAGAATGAGATATTGTGAACAAATCCCAAACAAATTGCACTTTTAAGCTTAAGTTTTTTATTTATATTTGGGATATTGGTTTTTAATACTCCTAACTTTAATGTTTTGGTCGGAAACACTCCCAACTTTCGATTAGTTACCTACCACTCCCAACTTTCACCTTATTTTCTTCGGTCACTCCCTTATCTTTGGGATATGGGTTTTAATACTCCCAACTTTAGTGCTCTGTTAGTTATGGAGTAATAGAAGAAAATAAGGTGGAAGTTGGAGTGGTGAGTAACAAATCGAAAGTTGAGAGTATTTCCGACTAAAGTATTAAAATTTAGTATCCCTTTATCTTTTTATAATAATATGGAGGGGGCTCCTTCTATGGTTTATGTGGAATGACTATTGTTTTAATTGATCGGTTAATTTAGTTGTTTAGTTCTTAAAATTAAAGGTGATTTTCATTATATCCAAATTATAGTGTTATGATGGATAAATATGTGGTTTAATGTGTTAGTAATTTTTAAGAAAAGTAGTAAAACAAAAACATCATTTAAGCAATGAATATTTGAAAAGAATTGACATGGATATTGGGTTAAGATTGAGGGGTAGCTCGCAACTCTCTTGATAAAGTATATTTTTCTCTTTTTCTGTTTTATTCATCGACTATCCCTGAACAAAAATTTGTTAAGCTTGTGTTACCCCTCAGCTTTTTATCTAGATCCGCCACTACGTATTGAATACGTTTTGACTTGCGTTAGTTTCATGCTCATATTTTATGGATGATGCTTTGCGTTATTGAATACGTTTTGACTTGCATTAGTTTCATACTCATACTAATTTATGCTAAATATTTTGTGACACATGCACCTTCATTATATCTGCATCTTGTTTTCATATTAAATACTGCTTTTCTTTTTCCGAGTCGAGATCTATGCATATGCCTGATGATCCTGGGTTATTTAAACACTTAAGTGTCAAATCTTTATTTTTATCTTCACATGTTCTGTGATTATCCTGGAAAATTGGTTTTTATTTGTCTCAACTATTGCCTTTTAGTCATTGCAGGTCCCAACTAACGAATTGGTCAATGATGATCATAACTTTTAATTTATTTGTTCCTAACAGTCCACGGCTAACAGAATCCTAACGCCGTTAGTTTCAGCGTCGGAAAAACGTTTTTGGCCGGAAAAGTTAATTTTTTTGCCGGAAAACACCATCTGAACACTGCCACCACCACCAATTGACTCACCGCCAACCAACCACCATCACTTAAGCATCATCAACTGATTTTGACGATGGGTCTAGGGTTCCGGCCACCTCAATATTGGGGTTTTTGCTATAAAAATGTTCCTAAAGATATGGTACAAAGTTACCATGATGTTTGGGACAAAATTGTTGAGTTTTGGGGAAAAAGATGTGTGTTTTCCGGCCAAAAACTTTTTCCGGCGACCTGAAACTAACGACGTTAGAATTCTGTTAGTTGCGGACCGTTATGAACAAATACGTTAAAAGTTGGTTTTGTCAGCAGCCAATTCGTTAGTTGGGACCGACAGTGACTAAAAGACGATAGTTGGGACCAATAAAAACCGATTTTCCTAGATTATTTAAACTCAAGCGTATCTTTATTTTATTCACATGTTTCAAAGACCATTCACAATAATTTGTATATATATATATACATAGTGGACATGGACGGCTCGGGCATAGGGCGATGTGGGCGACCGGTCGGGGCACTTAATTTTCGGGGGCACAAATATATATATATATGAAAAAAAATATGCATATTTAATGTTTTACTCTAGACATACAATAACTAGGTTGGTCTAGTAGTAAGAGGCTATGACTTTCAATCCAAAGGTTGCAAGTTCCAATCTCACTTGAGACATTTTTAAGTTTATTTTATACACGAAGTTTTTTACACAACCTAAATCATAACCAAATAAGTCCATTTAAAAATTTAATTGTTTAAACCAAACAAAAAATCCATTTACATAAGGCCTTAAATTTTTTTTGCTTATAATATTTCGTTATTCGTTAAAGTCTACGGGCCTTCTTATTTCGGCTCGGACGAGGCATATAAATTCTCGGAGACTGCCCTGATAGTGGATACCCATGATCGCGTAAGTATTTGCTTATTCAAATATGAAATGATAGGTAATTCAAATTCTTGCAAGATATTTTAGGTGAAAACAATTTTTTGTTAAGAAAAATATAACGAGCAAAGAGATACACATAGAAATGGCGTTGGTTAGTTAGCAGAGCGTGTACTGCACATGTGGCACGAGCTTGGACCTCGCTATCCCCTCCCTCTTCTGGTTTTATCATCACGTATATACACATTAAGAGCATGTACGTTTTAGGATGTGTATTATACGTATGTGGAACATTTTCAGCAACGTATCGTACAAGAACTATGTCTTGCTAATACATGTATCTAGAACGCAATTTCAGGTCTCGTTTTGTTTGCAAGACACATAATTGCTCCTATCGCAATTTAAGTATATATGATACATGCGGAACATATATTTCTTCTTGCTCTTTTCGGGTGCATCTTATCAACATGTTGTGGATATAATTTGAATATTAGTAACTAATTAAATACAATTAATTGATTACAAATTTCATTTTAAAATTCTATATTTAATAAACTGTCTACCTAATCTCTGCCTAGCTACAACCGCATGTGACAATAGCTTACTACAAAATTATATTTCAATAATCTGAAAGAAGACATTAAACAATTTGAATGCACTTCTCACGTTATAGGAAAGTATATAAATTAATGCATACCGCACCCTCCTCTACATACCTCACCCAAATCTTTCACCACCTCAAAATAATGGGTTCTTTTTATGAACAAAATCAAAACATAAATGTTCTTCTAGTTACCCCATCAGCTGCAGGTCATTTAAACCCCATCCTAAGACTAGGCAAAAGTCTTGTTTCTAAAGGCCTCCATGTCACTCTTACCACAAACGAATATCCCTTCAAAGACAACACCATGATCGGCGGCGTCCACCTTGCGTTATTCTCCGATGGTCTGCCTTTAGACTATAACCGAAAAGCCGATTTGGTACACTCCATGGATATGATAAGCAAGTTTGGACCTGTTAACCTCTTGGCCTTTATCCGGTCCCATCCAAAAAAATTTGCATGCATTATTCATACACCTTTCTTGCCGTGGGTATCTGATGTGGCAGCTGAGGTTGGTGTTCCCAACGCCATGCTATGGATCCAACCATGCACTGTCTACCAAATATATCATCATTATTACAATCGTCTCCATGATTTCCCAACCGAAAGTGAGCCTAATATGAACGTTAAGCTGCCAGGATTGCCTGTTTTTCGCACGGATGATTTGCCTTCGTTTGTTCTTCCAACAAATACGTTTGCCAGCTTTGGTAGTGTACTAAAAGAATTGTTTTGTAACATGCACAAGGTGAAGTGGGTGCTCGGGAATTCATTCATGGAGCTCGAGAAAGATGTGATTGTGGCGATTAATAATGCTGGCCGTGTATTTTGGCCAGTAGGACCAATAGTTCCCGCGACGCTTTTGGGTAAGGAAGAAGATATCGGTTTTGATCTTTCCAAATCGAATGACGACCAGAGTAATTGTATAGAGTGGCTAGACAAACAAAAACCCTCTTCGGTTGTTTACATCTCGTTTGGAACTCTTTTATATTGGTCAGAAAAAGAAATACAGGGTATAGCGGCTGGTTTGAAAAAGACAAACCAGCCGTTTCTCTGGGTGATATTAATGTCACCCAGTTATCAACAACTTCCAAAACTTGAGATCTTGGAGGAGATTAAAGAGCAAGGTTTGATTGTGAGCTGGAGCCCACAATCAGCCGTGCTATCACACCCGTCAGTGGGGTGTTTTTTGAGTCACTGTGGGTGGAACTCAATGCTGGAAACCATCACTGCGGGTGTGCCAGTTATTGCTTGTCCACAATGGACTGATCAGCCTACAAACGCTAAGCTCGTGACTGATGTTTGGAGGGTTGGTGTGAAGCTGAATAAGAATTCAGAAGGTGTACTTGATGGGGAGGAAGTGGGAAGATGCGTGGAAGAGGTTATGAGGGGGCCGGGATCGGAGAAGTTTAGGAAGAATGCGGTGGATTTGAAGATCGCAGCGCGTCAAGCTTTGGAGAATGGTGGTTCATCAGACGACAATATTCAGATGTTTGTAAATGAAATCATTTCATCTTATTCACATCAACAATAAATACGCTTCTGGTTGACTGGTTGGGTGTTTAATGGTCGGTTTCATTTGGGTTTCGAGCTGGTTTCATTAGTTTTTTTTCCTGTAATATTTGTATGTCGTTGAAATAAATAGACTAGTAAGAAGATATGATATGAAAAGAAAGAAATATATATTTCTAATAATATAAGAATATCATATATATATATATAGACACTTTATAAATAAATCATTAGTACTCAATATTTTTTTCTGTTATTTCCAAAAAGTTATTAGAACTTATAAATATTCATAGTAAATCAAACTGTATTGATTATATATGCAATCGCTTCTAAAAAGTAATATCAAGAAAAAGAAATTTCAACTAATCTATCCTCTGTATATAACACCTAATTACATATTTTATTTCAGATAAAACAATTTGTTTTTGTTACTTTGTAAATTAAAAATAGTTATGAGTGTGTGCACATGTATAGATATTAATTATATGTGTTACTGTCATTTAACTATCCTATTATTTAATTGATGACTAAAAATAAACTTAAAATTAAATGATACATCAAATAATAATAATAGTTAAAACATATAATAAGCTCATCTACAAGTGATCCAAATCTACAATTAGGCAATTATCCATATACTCATACCATCTAATTAAATTGAACAAGTAATCTATAACAGAAAACTTCATCTAGACCATATATCTCTAGACTATGTTCCATAATAGAAGTTGATTAATTCATACAAATATATAACAGAAGCAAGATTTAAAGTATGTGGTCCATTAATAAAGACAAAACCTTTAAACACCAAGGAAGCGTATGATATAAAGAAATAGAAGATAGAATGAAACGTGTCATTCCAAAAAATGAAAAAAACAATGTTTGGTTGTTATGTAGTAATGAAAAGAATCATTCCATAATAAATGAAATTTCCTTCAAATATAGGATTTTCATTCTTTTAGTAATAGCTATTTTGTTTTCATTCCTTTATGGAATGGAATCAACAAATCATAATATTATTATCATTATTATTATTATTATTATAGTATAACATATTATTATTATATTATGATTATTGTTATATTATTTTATTGTTTTGTATAATAAAATATTGAAGACAATAAGATTTCAAGTCTAAACCTTTAGGGTCGGTTTGGTATGAGGTAATGGAATGGACGACAGAATGTAATGGACCGTGGTAATGGAATAGACAAAGGAATGGAATTGGTTATTACCATTCCAATGAAATGTTTGGTTACCACATGGGAATGAAATGAATCATTACTTTGTATTGTTGGTAGGTAAAAAAAAATAAATTATAATTGTATTGATTAATAAGTTGTGAATACTTGATTACAAATAAACCCTATTTATAACCATACAATTATTTATTAGACAAGAATAGGAGAAAAACTAATTCAAAACCCCCTAGGTTTGTAAGTGCGACAACTAGGTCCCCACACTTACGCAAGATTACACTAACAATCACCCCCCTAATCTTGTGACACCGATGAAGCTTCGCATCTCGTTAAACTTCAACCATGGCAACACTTTTGTAAGGATGTCTGCTCTTTATAAATCTCCACTGACATGCTCCACCTTGATTTGTTCTCTCTCGATGCACGCCCGAATGAAATGGTACCGTGTGTTGATGTGCTTGCTTCTCCCGTGAAAAACCGGGTTCTTCATCAAAGCAATAGCCGATGAATTATCCACCTTCAACGTCACGATTTCCTCCTTTTCTCCGGTCATCTCTTACAACAAACCCCGAAGCCATAAGGCTTGACATGCAGCTGATGTAGCTGCCATAAATTCAGCCTCACATGATGATAACGCCACCGTTCCTTGTTTCTGAGAAACCCATAATATCGGTGATGTACCATAGTAGAAAATCAAACCTGAGGTGCTTCGACCATCATCCATATCCATCGCATGACTACTATCACTATACCCGTGCAACACACTGTTTCCGCCTCTCGAGTAAGTAATACCAAAGTCTAGTGAACCTCTTAGATATCGGAGAATATATTTAACCGCTTGAGCATGAGCTTGAGTTGGTAATTGCATGAACTGACTTGCATAACCAACCGAGTAGCTCAAATCGGGTCTCGTATGAGTTAAATACCGCAAGCTTCCGATTATCTTTCTATAACCGGTCGGATCTACCTTCGGATTTTCATCTTCCTTCGACAACTTTAAGCCCAGTTCCATCGAAAATTGAGTCGAGTTGCACTCTCAAAGACTTACTTTGAAATTTTGACATTTTTGGCCCGATATTTACGTGATGTTACAGAAAACTTATTAAACTCTCGGGTTATAATACCCGTTCAATGTTTCAAATACATTTCTTTAGAAAACATAACTCTTTGTAATATTTTGAAATAAAATATCTGAGCCACCAGATAGCATCTAATGACTATAACTCCAATCTTCTATTCCTTCTTGCTTGTCTGTTCTAACCTTTCTTGTTTCCCTGTAATATGGGTGGGAAAATACGTCAGCACAAAGCTGGTGAATAACGCTGACTCTAAAATATCTTTTCAATATCTTTGTGAAACCAACAATAATACCTTTGTGACTACTCATTAGGCACCCAACTAAATTGGGATCAAATTACCCTAAGTACCATATACAATTAATTATATACACAATATCATTTCTCTGAACAGTCCCGTAGACCTTCAGAGGCATGTTGATGATATGCATGGCCTCGGGGAAATGCCGAGTCACCATGTATGTTTGGATCCAGACACATGTATACTCTTAATCAGAGTGTCCGTTTCTTATTACTGTAACACAAAGTTTTAAGGATTCGTAAATCCTATGCAAACATTCAGACTCATTATAAAAGGTTTGGAGCGTATTCACCTTTTCTGTTTATAATCAGTTTCTGTTACTGATTCCTGTTTTTCTGATTTCCTCTTCTTGTTTTGTTACCTCGGACCTATAATACGAGAATAACCTTTGTATAAATATCTAGATCAGCGATCTAGCTTCAGACCTTTAGTCCGTTTTTGTATAGCGTTAACCTTGATAAAAACATTTGTTTATTCAAAACATTTGGACCTTTAGTCCATTTGCTTGTTTACTATGTTTCTTCTTCAAGAAGAAACATTAACTTTATATTCTTTCTTTATGAACATTATATTTCTTAATAATAAAGAAATATTACTTTAACTATAACCTTTGCTTAAGAAAAGTTATTTTATTCTTAATCATAATCAAGGTTTGGCTATATCTCCGACTTTGGTCTAAGCCATTTATAATAATAAAATAATAACTTAGGCAGAACCCCTACCTTGCACGGGTATTCGGAGTTAGATATTCCTAAGTTTATACGGGCAACACTTCTACTCTATATGCACGTTTATCAAGGCGTTCTTGATCAACCCTTCTTGGCACGTAAATCGAGACGATGTTCAGATGTCGCCGGGTCGTGCACGTACTTCGAGAAGGAATGTCGGGTTCCTTGAGTGGCACGCATTTCGAGGAAACGTCGGGTATTTGGCACGGATTACGAGGTAATGATTTGTCGGGTCTGTGGCACGCAAAACGGTGTTCGGCACGCAAACCGAGGTAGAAAGAGAGTATAAATTATAGAGAGAGTGTGTGGGAGGTGTGTGGAGAAATGCCATGAGCCTCCCCTTTTATAGCCAAATTTGTGTACTATCGCGGTACGCGATGGGATCTTCGCTGACTCCGTCGCGTATCGCGATGCCCACATTTCTAAGGTCTCGCCATGTGGCCTGACATGTGTGCCACGTGTCGCCACGTGGTCTGACACATTCTGCCACGTGTCCTGGTACACTGCCACGTGTCGCCTGGGTGTGACACGTGTGCGATGCGTCATCACGGCCCATCGCGGTACGCGATGGCCGTCTCCTTAGACTCATCGCGTAGCGCAATGGGTCCCTGTATATTATTTTTCATTTTCAGTCCTTCATCTTTTGTAGCTTGTCACTTTTGGTCTAATTCTCATTGTCCAAAAATACTAAGGTGACTCTTAAAGCGGCTCGCGGCGATGTGAGCGTGCGAAGTGCAAAGTTCGCCATCAAAGCGCCACATTGCGCCCAACGCCCTTCGCCGTCGCCTTCGTCCTCGTCCTCGCCCGAGCCCTAGCCCGAGCCCGTGAGCGTCGGGTGTTATGTACCCTCCGCTAGGACTGCTTGATGCATGATATTCATAAAAGAATATTACTATGGAAAATCTCTTTCTTATAAAGAGCTTTCATTTCTTTACCACTTTCTTTGTGGGATGGATTCCATCTTCCTTATTTATACTTTAGTGGAATGCTTCCACTTTCTTACATCTTCCAATGTGGGATGGAATTTCTTTCATGTAACTAAACTTAACTTAGGAAATATTTTTATTTCCTTATTTTTCTTATATTTACTTATTTAATATTTTCTCATAACTTGTCTTGATATTATTTTTGATCCCTCAACTTTCCTAAGTTGTCAAATTTGGATCGAAATTTTGGGGATGTTACAATCCCGATCTTGCATCCTCCTTCGTCTAATTGCCCGAGACTTATAATATTATTTTTGAGAGATGGAATAAAATAAACGTCACTCAAGGCTCGTTGTTCTCCCCTTTGACCTTCTACTATTGTCGTGCCCCGACCTTCGATTTCAACACACGAACCATCACCGAAACTTACTTTACCGGTCTTGTTACGATCGATGTTAGAAAACCATTCCGGATTTCCCGTCATGTGGTTACTCGCCCCGTTATCAAGAATCCATGCATTTTTATCACATAGGGTTAAAGCATATTGCTTTGGATCAACCTGGTCTTCTTTTAGAAAAACGACATATTCCTTACTCCGAGCTACCGTCATCATGTTTAGAATCGGTCCGCCATCTTGAGCGAGGTTACTTTGATCGTTCGTCTCCTTGTTTCGGTTAGGACATGACGTGGCAAAGTGCCCCAGTTCATCACACCGATAACATTTAATCTTTGACCGATCCTTCTTCACCCGGGGTTCTTTCTTTTCCTGATCCACAACCTTACCCTTTCCCTTGTTCTTTTGACTTTATTCGGTTCCCATCTTGCCTTTCCCATGACGCCTTTCTTGATTGTTTTTAGCTTTCCATTCTTCATATGTATATAGGAGTTGTTCTTGCTTACCGGACACGGGTTTGTCTTCATCTCCAAATCGTTCCTCAAACGCTTTTAGGCGTCCAACGGCTTCATGGAACGTCATGGTCTTTATATCGGCAAACTGTTCAATAGTAGCAACAATCGCTATATACCTCTTTCTCGGAACGGACTTTAAAAGCTTTCTCACTAGGGTCTTTTCTTCAAACGGTTCTCCAAGATTGCTTGCTCTGGAAGCTATTTGGCTAATCTTGGTCGAGAAGTCATCAATCGTGTCCGTCTCTTTCATCTTGAGTACATCGAACTCATGTTGAAGAGACTCACTACGTGCTTCTCGAACCCTATCAACCCCAACGAAACGAGTCTTAAGTGCATCCCATATCTCTTTAGCGGTGGAAAGGTGAGCCACTTGCGTCACCAAAGCCTCCGGCATGCCTTGATAAAAATACACAATCGCCAACCCATCTATCTTCGGGTCAACCACCGTTCCCATTCTTGGTTCAATAGCCTCCAACAACCCTTGAACCTTGAAGATAGCCTTGATTTTTACCGTCCAAATCGTGTAATTGGTGGACGTAAGAATCGGAAACTGAATCGAGAGGGAACTCGGTTCTTTGGGAAAACCGACTTGATTACTTGGCCCTCCAACTTGATTATTTGGTTGATCACCCATCTTTTCTCTCTTGATCGTTGTTACTTAAATTGAAATCTGGATTCAATTTCTTGATCTACGAAAAGAAAAACTTATAATCAAGTTTTCTTAAGAGTAGTCTTGTATGTAAAACAAGTATATAATTTGAGTATTTTACTCAAAAATACAATATTTCTTGTTTTGCTTTCTTTCGTAACCCTCTGTGCACAAACACCAACTACTTTTGACTGTATGACCTTTTTTTAATTTTTTAACAATAAAGGTCAAAAGATGCTTATCTTCTTGGACCACAATACTTGCAGAATTTTAAACGAACAACCCTTAGCAATCTGTACCGATTGCTCTCATGTCGCCAGATTCACCGTGATCGAGAAGAGAAATCTGCTAATCAATCTCCTCTTCGTCGGATTCTGTGCAGATAGTTCGCCGGAATTCTGGGTTTGCCGCCGACGGATACCTTACCAACAGGTCGTCGGAATCTTCTTTTTCTGTGCTGCTCTTGACCTTCGATTCGTCTTCGAAACCGTCACAAGGCTTGTGATCTCAAGTGACCACCTTCTGTGCCGGACTTCGCTTTGATCGATGATCATTGCTTCACCTCTGCGTTTTTTAAACCCTAACCTTAAGCTCTTGATACCAATTGAAGTTTTTTAAACCCTAACCTTAAATTTCAAGTCTAAACCGTTATTGTATTGATTAATAAGGTGTGAATACTTTATTACAAATAAACCCTATTTATAACCATATATAAGAATAGAAGAAAAACTAACTCAAAACCCCCTAAGTTTGTAAGTGCGACAACTAGGTCCCCATACTTACACAAAATTACACTAACAAATATAACTATTATTATATTACAGTTATTATTGTATTATTAATATTATTATTTTACGAGTGAACGCTTCACAACATGCATGCATGATCCAATATTTTTACGATTATTTTTATTCGGTTTAATGATCTCGCTGAAACGTACAGATCCTAAAAAATGAGTTAATATGAATATTCATATTATTATTAAAAATTACTATTACTAATAATAATAATAATAATAATAATAATAAAGGGACAATCATTCCATTCCTACATAGTATCTAAACATGATAATGAAATGGTAATGATCTATTTCATTCCTTTGTCCAATCCATTCTCACGTCCATTCCATTCGCTCATTCATTTCATTACGTTATACTAAACAGACCCTAAGTGGTTGTGAGGTCTTGAGTTCAAAGGCCCGACAGAAATTTGCCGTTTAAAAAAAACACAGTGCATGTGATTAACAGAAGGAAATAGTTTCACCGTGCGTCGATAACCGACTACTAGAGATGCCCGTGTACTGGTGCAGCAGAAAAACATAATCATACAGATATTCAGCATACATTGAGGAACATGTTGAAGATAATTTATTAAATAAAAGAAGGTTACAAGCTACCTGCCACCACTTTTGCTCAACCCAATTTTTTATCGGATTCAGCAGATCGTAAATGACCTTTTTCACAAAAGAACAAAAGATTCCAAATAATTTAAAGTTACAGATATTTATTAATATAACATGTTTAAATTCACCTATTTATTAACTTAAGAGGGTTGTTTATAAGAATTATTTTCGATTATCTTAGGAAGACTGGTGTAATTTATGATTGTAAGAGGCGTTTTGTATTCTTGTTTTGGTGTTTTTTGTTCAATCGGCTTGGGCCATGTGTCAATTGTTGGTGTTTGTATTTGGCATATGGTTATCACTACTCAAAAGATAATTTTTCCTGAAGAAAAGATCAAAATCCAAAATGAAAAATAAACTTATCTTTTTGGTTATCGCCGGATCTCAAACGAACGCATAAAGAACGTTATTAAAAAAAAGTAGTAATTCACAATTCAGTAGTTGTCAGTGAGTTTGGCTTTATGTCCTAACATTGCAAATAGCACCTTTAATGTTTTGAACCCACGCCACTTTCATAAGAAACAAGCACCATAGCACTAGACGAGGTTATAGGTTTTTTAGGTCATTGGTGACGGTCAGAAATTTTATGATGTAAAATCTTGAGCCCTCTTTAATTTTTCTTTCTCCATCTTTATTTAGTTGTAACACTCGTCTAAGTTTGATGGAATTAGTGATATCGAAAGTAAAATGTCGCAAATGTGATGTTGGATACCAAATTTATGTTGGTATAGCGAATGTCATGTTGAATAACCGCGCAGTTACAGATTATTTAAAATAAAAAAAACAAAAATCAATGCATTAACCAGCACATAAATGGAACTTCCAACACCATCTAACATGTATTACAAATTGGTTTCAAAGAATGAGGCTTTTGGTTTCGGTTTCTAAACTCTGGTTCAACGAGGGTAAGTAAAGAATGAGTCAAATCATTTATAGATGATAACCCAAACTTATACACTTGGTTTGCCATTTTTGTTTATAAGGTTTGGGATGCCATTGTTCTCAGAGCCATAAACGTGGCCCATCTTGGCCCGTTTGGTCTCCAGATATCGTTTGTTGTGCTTTGTAATTGGAGTCACTAGGGGAACTCTGCCTGCAACTTCCAAACCATAGCCCTTGAGCCCAATGTATTTAGCAGGGTTGTTTGTCATTAACTTCATTGTACTAACTCCTAAATCTCTCAAAATCTGCATGTTTTCATTAAAGCATACAATTACGAACAAGAAATTTGTATAATGAAATTTAAAGAATTTGAAATTTAAGGTGGCAACCAGGCCCGTTTATTCTCAAGTGGGCCTGCGGTAAAATCAAAAGGATTAGTTAAAAACGGAAACGGGTCAAAGGGGGCAAGCAATTCAAAAGCTTCCCAAATGTATTACTGATATACAACTTTATGAAAAAAAATATCATTCTGATATTATTTGTAATCACAATTAACGTGCAATGTAAATAAGAATTTTGAAATAAAACAATGTTTTGGTGAATTGTGTAGTTTTTTATATCTAGTGGGTCCAACGGGTTAAGCTATAGTTAGAGTAACTTACGCAATCGCCTCTGTTGTATGCCACAGGGACGATTTTGGCATACCACAGGGATGATTGTGTAATTTACTCATAATTTAATTAAAAAGATTATAAGTTAAAACGGGTTGAAAGTCATTCTAAGCATACTCAAATGCATTATTCTCCTAGATTCCTTTATTAAAAGGAAAGACACTTTATAACAAAACTAGAGTTTTTTGTCACATCTATCTATTTAGTTCAATGTTTATGAAACCAAGAGCAAATTAGTTATTTTGCAAGATGAATGGAATTTATATAATAAATAAATTAATATTACCTGTGCACCAATACCGTACTCCCTTGAATCAACAGGCAAACCGAGCTCCTCATTGGCTTCAACTGTATCACGACCATCATCTTGCAAATTATAAGCCCGAAGCTTGTGACCCAACCCGATACCCCTTCCTTCATGACCTCTAAGATAGACCACAACACCCCTCCCCGCCTCTTCAATTTGTTGCATTGCAAGTGCCAATTGGTTACCACAATCACATCTTGCAGACCCGAATATGTCACCCGTTAAACATTCTGAATGTACCCGTACAAGAATGTCCTTTTCGTCCCCAATGTCACCCTGTTTTAAAATAAAAAATGTTTCATCCAGTTAATTTTAAATTTCAACGAAAACTTTTAAAATTTGCAGCATATGGTTGACCCAAAAATATTTTTTTGTCCACTAAAAAATGAGCCGATTTTCCACCTGCAAATAATACTTTTTTCTAAATGTGCTCTCACCTTGACCATAGCAATATGTTCTATTCCATCTAACACTGATCTATAACAATATGCAACAAACGGGCCCCATGTAGTAGGTATACGTGCAGTTGAAGCTCGTTCCACTAGCTTATCCGTCTTCCTTCTATACCTGCCAAATTTAAACCAGTGTAAGAAAACCATTATTCCATGAAATCAAAAGGTGGAAATTTTGACCCATTTAATTTTGGTCAAAACAACTTAATTTTGGCAATTTACCTGATCAGATCAGCTATAGATATAATCTTTAAATTTTCCCGTTTAACAAACTCGCAAAGCTTTGGCAAGCGAGCCATCGAACCATCATCATCCACAATCTCACATAACACGGCTACCGGGTCAAACCCAGCTAACACAGCTAGGTCAACGGAAGCTTCCGTATGACCTGCCCGTTTCAAAACACCACCTTCCCTATATTTCAACGGAAATATATGACCTGGGCGGTTAAAATCTCCTGGTTGTGAATCTTTTGAAGCTAAAGCCTTTATTGTAACCGCTCGATCACGTGCCGACACACCTGTTGTTGTACCATGTTTTGCATCCTACATAGTACATATAAAGTCATACATACATTCATTTATTTTTTCTTCTTAATTTTTTTTTGAATGTATTAAAATTACGCGTACCACTGATACTGTGAAGGCGGTACTGAGTTTTTCTGCATTATCTTTACTATCAACCATTAAAGGAAGTTCCAGTCGTTCCAAATCTTCGCCTTTCATGCTGACACAAACAATCCCGGTTCCATGTTTAACAATAAACGCCATGGCCTCAGGTGTAACACACGATGCTGCCATTATTAAATCACCTTCGTTTTCTCGGTCTTCATCGTCAACAACCACTACCATCTGCAATACAATTCAATATTTATCATAAATGTTGTAAGCCAATGTTATCTTAAAACTACAACTTCTAATAGAGTAATAGCATACAAATGAAGCAAATGAAAGAACAAACATTTCCCTGATGTATATCTTCTATGGCCTCGGGAATGGAGGAGAAGCCCGCAGTTTGTTGATCCAAACCATAATCATCATGAGCAGAAAAACCATTAGTGGTAGGCGTTGTTTCAGCTGCCAGTGTACCCAAAGCTATTGAGTCGGGCTGTATCACAACTCCAGATGACACACTAACGCCATTTTTGTCAACACCGTTAATCCTCTTTTGATTAACAGGAAAACTACCATCTAATGAAGCTCTGAGCCTTCCATCACCTTTACTTTTGGAGCATGATCTAGTAGTGAGATGGATAAACGCCTCGGATGCATGCCCGCTGGACGAAAACATATTTACCAAGTGGTGACCGTTATACGAGCTCACATTTGTGATCATCCTGCATCATAGATATTCCATTGTTAGAGGCATTAATCTGAAAGAAAATATTTAGGAACCCCTTATTTTTTAAATATTTTACTTAGCAGACTTTTCGTTTATCTAAGGACCGCGAGTTCAAAAACATTTTATTGACAATAACAATCAAAACAGCAACAAAACAAAAGGCACAAAATGATGAGAAAGCTATACTAGTAACATATAAAATCAGCTAAAACATTTTTAGTAGACGATAAAACGGATTGGTTCGGGTTGAGCTGAGCAGCTAGCACCTTCATCTTTTAGCTTTTCATTATTAATTATGTGTTGATTATTAATATAAAACTAAAACGATTAAACTCTCAGTTATTTTGTAAAGATGATTAAGAAGATGAAAAAAGAAAAATGTGTGTCTTCTAGTTTCATTTAAGGAAATATTTGAAAGAAAAGTAGAAAATGTGTGGTCTCGAATTTCATTTAATAAAATGAGTGTGCATGAGATATTGTTTTGTTTGTATTCTGATCAGTTCAATACCTAACAGTTTAAACATTTCTGGTTTGGATTAATTAACTAGTTTCATAACTATGTCGAGTTTATTTGGCATATGTTTGATAAAGTGCAATGTTCCGATTGTCATGTCTTTGTCGTGTGGTTGGACTAAAACTATTATAATATGCCAACAAGTGGAAAGGGATTACATGGTGGAACAAGAGGCTGCTGAATTCTAGTGGCCGATAATCATAAAAAAATAATTATAATAATGAATGCATGTAGAATTATAGATATAGACATATATTGATATAGTATACCAAACTGGCTTTGTCTTCTACTGTGGCATGCTTTGATTTGTGACCACTCCCTCTATTTGAAAGTGGGTCAACAAGGTATAACATCTAAATCGTTAAGACTAATAAATATTAGTAGAGGGTGGTTTGGTGATTTTAACATTTTGTTTAAGTAGGGTTGGTCTGATTTCTATATTTTAAATCCATTTTCATTTTTACCTCTTGATTTCCTTTCTTTCTGTCCTTTCTTTATTAATCTTCATCTTTCCTTCTATTTTATGTTCATTTTATTCCTTCCCTTCTTTCATGTCTACTTTTATTACTAGTGTCCTAGTTTTCATACAATTTTTTTTCGGCTTTACACCTGTAAGAACATTCATATGGTAGTCTCTATACTATATCTCTGCTCTCTATATAATATACAGGAAAAATAAAAATAAAACAACTAAAACATCACTACATTAGATTCTCTATATTATGAAAAAATTTAAAGAACACTAAAGTACACCTCTATATCTAAAAACTTATAAAGTAAACCTTTATATTTATAATAGTCACTAAAGTAAACTCTTAGTTGTGCAAAACAACTAATAATTTAGAGATAATATACATGGTCCAAAAGAAGTGTGATGCATAACATCATATAATAAACGAGCTTAAATATCCTAAAGTATCCATCTTGAGGCTATGTTATTCCTTTACTCTCTTGGTTGATTTAAATGAAAGTTCACACCACACACGCATTATCAATACTCGTACATATGAATATTTTTACACGAAAATATTTGGAAAGTGTTTTGTAAAATGAGTAGGAAAAATTTGTAAATACCACCGTATATTTATAGTAGTATACTAAGCTATTATTTTAGGCTACAATGCATTTATAACATAAATTTCATTGTAGATGTACCGTATGGCAGGTGAAAATATGAACTTGTATAGCATAGCTACGAATCTACGATGCAGATGCTTGTATAAAATGCCATTGACAACATAGGTACACATAAATCCAAGTCTTGCCTTATATTAGTTAGTCTTCTCAAGTATTGATTATGTTATACTGTATAAAGTGAGTTACTATACATAATAACAACGCATAATGTAATACAAACTTAACTAAAAAAAGAAAAAGGAAAAAAAGCATACAGCTAAGATTAGGATGATAGAATATTAGAATTGGTAAGCACTCAATCAATTTCCACATTCACAAACCATTACAATATATAGACACAATAGAATATCGGTAACTATGGAAACAAATAATCCGATATTCGTGGAATATTGACATAAATCGTATTCTATTATAACTCTTGCTATTACACCCCAGCAGTCGAAGCGGGAGGAGACCGAATGCTTAGACTGGATCGAAAATCTTCAAACAGAGTTCTTGGAAGACCTTTCGTGAAAATTTCGGCAATCTGATGACGAGATGGCATATGAAGAACACGAACACGACCTAGCTTAACCTGTTCCCGAACAAAGTGAATGTCGAGTTCTATATGTTTCGTTCGTTAATGCTGAACCGGGTTGCCGGATAAGTAGATCGCGCTGACATTATCGCAGTATACGAGTGAGGCCTGAGAAATAGGATGGCGAATTTCTAGTAACAGATTCCGTAACCAGCAAATTTCCGCCACCACGTTTGCAACACCTCAATATTCCGCCTCCGCACTAGACCGGGAAATAGTGGGTTGACGTTTGGATGACCAAGACAGTAAGTTATTCCCGAAGTAAACACAATAGCCGGACGTGGACCTACGAGTGTTCGGACACCCCGCCCAGTCGGCGTCCGTATACGCCGTTAACGAGCGGTCCGCGGGTTTCCCGAGGGTGAGGCCTTGATCAGACGTGCCTTTGATGTATCGTATAATCCGTTTCAACGCATATGCATGCAGATTTGCTGTACCGCATAGGTGATATCAGGGCGAGTGAATGTGAGATATTGAAGCGCCCCCGCAAGGCTCTTGTAGAGTGTCGGGTCGTGAAACGGTTCCCCAGATCCTGCCCCTAGCTTAGAATTCGTGTCAACAGGCGTAGAAACCGGCTTACACGCTGTCATACCGGCTCGCTTTACGATGTCGTTAGCATATGATTGTTGAGACAAAAACATCGTATCTCCGTTACGTGTCACGTGAATCCCCAAAAAATAGTTCAACTGGCCCAAATCTTTCATGGAGAACTCACTAGCGAGGTCGGTCATTAACCTCTCGCGTAATCCGGTGCTTGAGGTGACCAATAGTATGTCATCAACATACAATAATAAGTATGCAGTGTGGTCTTGGTAGTGGAACGAGAATAAAGAATTGTCACACTTACTTTGAACAAAACCCAACGATATCACATATTCAGTGAATCTTTGGTACTATGCTCGTGGCGCTTGCTTCAGGCCATAGAAAGACTTCTTTAGACGACACACATGATCCGGAAAGCGTTTATCCCGGAACCCGAGAGGTTGGTACATGTAGACGGTTTCATTTAGTGTACCATGCAGGAAAGCGTTTGTGACGTCAAGTTGATGTACCGACTGAAGAAGCGTAGATCGACTCACGGGTAGACGATCAACTTTCCTCGGGTGTGATTATGCTATTTCACCGATGGATCTCTGGGATCTGGATTCTTCCACCTACAAAATGAACAACACCGTAAACTTACCCCTCAGAAAGGGACAGAGGGGTCCTCTTTGGGGTAACCCTCCGGTGTGAGAATAAGAGTTTGTAGGAGAAGATAATAATATGAGAGTAAGGAAATGGGAGTGTATTGCTTAATATAGCTGAATACTGTGTAATTGGGTGTACTCTCCTTGTGGAGTTGATATGGTATTTATAGTGCTAGGGTTTCCAATTATTGGGCTCAGACCCAATTAGGGCCTTTTTGGCCTCCTCCAATTGCTTTGCGCCACGTGTCCTTGAGACACCTGGTGCTTTTTCATTGGTTATAATCACGTGGTAGCACATGGGTTTTGCTGAGTTGTCCACCTTTCATTGGCAGCTGTCAACATCAGCATATTCTTATTCCTTAAAAAGATACCTTCTGAAAGGTTGTCTGACGTGCACAATCAAGGTTGCCCTAATCCTGATTTGGATAAGGACGAGGTTGATTATGTGCATGTGTGATATGCGTCTATCCTGAGGATGCGCGAGGTCTTCTCTTTATTCTCACGCGCAGATGTTTCATGCGCAGATGTGATATGCACAAGCATGTGATATGCGCCACGCACGGATGCGCCACGCGCAGATGTGATATGCGTGAGCATGTGATATGCGTGAGCATATGTGATGCGTGAGCATATGTGATGCGTGAGCATATGTGATGCCTGAGCATGTGATGCATGAGCATATGTGATATGCGTGAGCATATGTGATATGCGCCATGCGCATAGGTTTTGGCTTTGTGCCTTCATAATATCTTGATTTCAAGTCTCTTGTCTATATCTTGTGGGTTGACCCGCCTCGCTCGGTGTTGAGGCGGGTACATACCTCTTCACCGACCATGATTTAGACAAAGCCAAAGAGAGAACTGTACGTATCGTGGCCGGTTTAACCACTGGGCTAAAGGTCGCGCCACAATCAATTCCGACCTGCTGCAAACGACCATCACACACTAATCTGGCTTTGTATCGTTCAAGAGAACCATCAGACATGTATTTATGTTTAAACAGCCACATACTGCGAATAATATTCATGGTCGGTTTACGAGGGACAAGCTCCCAAGTCTCGTTTTGAATAAGGGCATTGAACTCATGAGACATGGCATCAGACCATTCCGGGGTGTGTAAAGCGTGGATGGGGTTTTTTGGAATGGGGGCAATCGTCTGGGTATTTAGGTTGAGTATGTTTCTCGGTTTTCGTATTCCGTCCATTGCCCGAGTACGCATCGGATGGACGGATGTGGGTGGTTGGCCTTGGGCCGTGACTACAGGTGGGGTGGAGTGTAGTTCGGCTGAAGAGGGGTTACTGGAGGGTGGGCTGGGCTGATTTTGTAATAAGGGTGGTTGGGCCGAGTGCTGTGGGGAAGTGGGTTGGGCTGGGGAGGAGGTCGGCTGGTTAATTGGAGTGTGGTTTGGAGAGGCAGGGGGTTAAAGGTGGTTCAACAGGTGGAGTGTTTTGGGCAGGGGGGTTTTAGAGATATTTTGCCAAAGAATAGGGTGAGGATTAGCATCAAGAAAAGAATAGTCGGTGAGTAGGCGAGGCACGTTTTGCTTGAAAGCATAGCGAAAGATCGTTTCGTCAAAGACGACGTGTCTCGAGATTAAAATTTAGTTGGTTTGAATGTTGAAACATTTGTAGCCCCTGTGATTAGGTGGGTATCCAATGAAGATACAAGGGGTGGAACGGTGTGCGAGTTTGTTTATGGTGGAGGGAGGGAAGAGGGGATAACAAAGACAACCGAACACTCGTAAATGGTCGTACTAGGGTGTCCAGTTATATAAAAGTTTGGTCGGTGTGAAAAATTTATGATTTTTGCTAGGTATTATGTTGAGGAGATAGGTGGCCATAGCGAGGGCATGGTGCCACATGTTGGGTGGGAGAGAGGCTTGAGCGAGAAGGGTTCGAACCATGTTGTTAATGGTTCTGATTTTTCTTTCAGCTTTACCGTTTTGAGATGATATGTGTGGACATGACAGCCTAAATAGGAGGCCGTTATCGGCACAAAATTTCTTAAAAGGGTTATTTACGTATTCAGTGTCGTTATCACATTGAAGCGATTTGATTTTGCGTTCAAATTGCATCTGAATTAGGTGGTGAAAATTTTTAAAGATGTCACACGTTTTAGATTTGTGGGAGATGGGGTAGGTCCATAGGAAGTTACTATAGTCATATAAGAATAATATATAGTAACGATGTCCGGCCATACTAAGTGTCGGTGAGGTCCACAAATCACTATGAATAATATCAAACGGTAAAAAATTAGTAGACATAGAGTCAACAAAAGGCAATCGCACACTTTTACCAAAAAACACAAGATTCACAAGTGTGTTTAAAATTCTTAGCATAAGAAATAAGATTAAACCGTCTAAGTTTATTAAGTAAATCATTTCCCGGATGTCCGAGACGACGATGCCAGAGATCTTGAGAAACAGCAGCAAAGGCGGTGTGGTGTTTGATGTCGGATAGCATGGAAGAGAGGAGGTGATAAAGATCACCGCTGCTGTTGCATCGAAGGATAGGCGCCCGGGTCCTGTAATCCTTCACAAGAAAACCAAAGGGGTCAAATTCTATTGAAATCCAATTGTCGGTCGTTAAGCGACGGACCGATATAAGATTTTGAATTAGTTTGGGTGAGTAAAGGACATTGTTAAGTTTAAAGGGTGGGAAGGGCGGTTTTAAAGTTTGATTGCCAAGGCCAAGTACCGGAATGGTCATACCGTTGCCAACAATAATGTTTTGAGTAATACCATTATTAAATAGAGATTGAGAGTTACCCGGATTGTTTTTCATGTGACTCGTTGCGCCTGTGTCAAGCGCCCAGTTTTCCGGCGGATTCAGTGACATTGTGTATAACGCTTGTTCAATATTTGTCGGAGCATAGGCCGCGTAATTTGCTTGTTGAGGACGCGGGCCGAGGATCCCATTCCCATTAGTTTGCTGTGGGGAGGAGGTTGGATACAGACAGGGTGGGGTCGGCCAGTATGGAGTTTGCCAAGTGGGTTGATGACCATAAGTGGGGAAAGGCCGGGTTCTGTGGCCATTGTTGCTGTGCATGCCAAGTATTAAATCGACCACCTCCACGTCCCCAACTATTGCGTCCTCGTCCACGGGCTCTCCCCTTGCCACGACCCCGAGAGAACTCCGAGAGCCCGAGTACTCGGTAAAGGTTTGTTGCTGATTGCCGTGAACGTGACTAGAGTGAGACCCGATGGAACCACCACTGTTGTTTGCCGACTGTCCCGAAACAAGTCCGGTTTTTGCATGTAGCGCTGACCCGGCGGCGGCTGCCGATGCCAAAGTGGCGGCAGCTTTGCTGGTTTCTTTAAAGATTAAGTCGGACCGAGCATCATAAAATGAGGGTAGCGGTTTTCGGTGTTTCAGGACGGTGGCAAACGGAGCATACTGTTCGTTAAGGCCGGTGATCAAGTGCATGACCAACTGTTCATCATCTTGAGGTCTACCGACATTAGCGAGTTGATCTGCTAATGATTTGATTTCCTGGCAGTACGCAGCCGCATCGGAGAAGTTATCAAATCGAATATTTGACAATTTTGCTTGGAGATACAAGGCGCGGGTAACTTGATTGTCTTGAAAAATCGCGGTGAGAGCTTTCCAAGCCGCGGCAGCCGTAGTGTCTTTCTTCATGATTCATCATCATCATCATCATCGTACTCAGTATATCCCACCAATAGCAATGCTATGGTAGGGTCTGAGAAGGGTAAGATGTAGACAGTCTTACCTCTATCCCATAGGGATAGAGAGGCTGCTTCCGGTGAGACCCCCGGCTCGATAGTAGTTTTGCATCAAGCCTTGGACATAAGGCACATAGCACTCAATCATCAGGGACACCGGCTGATTGGTGCATGTGCCCTTGTCTTTCGGCTATCAACGCCACCACATGATACCTGATTAACCTTCCGCCACTTTTAACGTTATTTTCACGAGATTAGTAAAATAACGTCAAAATTAGTGCACTTTTAGGGTGGGCAAAAGTAAAAGTGCACTAATTGTCTTTCTTCATGATTGTGTTTAGTAAATCGGACGAGATTGTACCGTAAATCCATTGAAGTACTGTGGAATCGATACGCTCCCATGATTCGGCCGGATCTTTGGGTTTATCGTCTTTGGCTTTATCTTTACCTGCAGCAGGGTCGTTGGATGATGAAGACGACATCTCCAACGTGACGGGAATGAAGGTCTTGATTTTCAACACCGTGACGGCTGGGTGGATTCGAGACTCCATTGGAATAGGAATGGGAGAGGAGGTACAGGGAGGGATAGATTACGGGAGGGAGGTATAGGATGTTGGAGAACCTAGAGGGAGAAGGTGAGGGTGGAGTAGGATCTAGGGTTTTGGGGGCTCGTGATACCATATTAGAATTGGTAAGCACTCAATCAATCTCCTCACTCACAAACCATTACAATATATAGATACAATAGAATATCGGTAACTATGGAAACAAATAATCCGATATTCATGGAATATTGACATAACTCTTGCTATTATAGAATTTGTGCATAATTCTAAATGGCAGTTATAACTACTAGTATGCGTAAGGCACAAATGTACAATCCATGCTGATAATTCTTCCTAATCCGATATACGTGAGAATTGTGTAAATAAAACATTTCTAACATATCATGCAATTAATTTTTATTTTTTTCTAAAGGCCGAATATATCAAAACCAAAATGAAAACCTCCTAACCAGTAGCTAGGATTCAAGAACTTAAAAACCATGCAAACGATACTCCACATTACTTTAAAATGTAATATGTAGTATGATTGCGGGATATGGCTGGTGAAACAAAACCATGATATAAATATATAGAAGACAGATCAAATACAAAATCATAATTCTGCGAAGCGTGCGGATTGAATGAAAAAAAAAACACAGTGACATTTTGGTAAATACATGTATAGCGTAACTACACTATATCACAAAATACCAACTAAAAAAATAAAATTACACTACATATATTTCAAGTAGCGTGATTTTATTGTCCCACAATTTTACAAGTAACATGATAAATTAGTCTAACTGTAATATTTGTAGTGCGATAAAATAACATGATTAAAACAACAAAATAAATTTTCAAATTGAAGAAGTTAAACATTACACACATATATACTAAGGAACACGAAAATAGAACAAAATATAAATATAACAAGTTTTTGTTGGCTCAAATCTTTAAATACTATTAAAGCAATACAATGTGGACACATGACCTTCATCTAGGTTGTCCACATGTGCATCCAGTCATCAAGTTACCATTCTCTTAAGGTCTAATATTGTGACACGTGTCATGGTCTCCAAACACCCAAATTAACAAAACCTTGTTTATTTTTCACAAAAAATATAGTTTTCCACCACTGATTCTCTCTCTCTAATATCCCGATGATTATACGAACCCTAATTCCGCCGGTGAGATCTATAATCAATTCCACCATTGATTTTCGGTGAAACTTCCCGATGAATATACAAATCCTACATCCGTCGTTCAGATCCACCATCGAACCTCTACAGTGTTTACCAACAATACGATCCCTAGTTCCGCCATTCGGATTCGAACCGATTGGAGACATCAAAATCGTTGTAATTGATTCTCCGATGATTATATTCAAGGTAACTATCAATCCTTCAATTTTTATTGTTTTTTTTTCTCCAATTCTTAACTACT
Source organism: Bidens hawaiensis (assembly GCF_021521415.1). Lineage (NCBI taxonomy): Eukaryota > Viridiplantae > Streptophyta > Magnoliopsida > Asterales > Asteraceae > Bidens > Bidens hawaiensis. The sequence goes on from NW_027504980.1 coordinate 53,940, forward strand.
TTCGGCTAACCTTTTTTCATAGTTTTGTTCTTTAAGTATTTTATTTTTCTGGCCATTTTTTTATTGTTTTGTATATTGAATTTTAAGTACTTTATATCCGACCGATTTCTGAATATATTTAAGTTAAATTTGTAATTGTTTTCTTTGTCCAATTATTAATTTTTTCCGGCTAACCTGTTATTATAGTTTTCTTCGGTAAATCTTTATATTTTGGTTTCCGGCTAATTTCCGTTCAATTTAATTTTCCGGCCAATTTAAGTTTAGATTAAACTAAAAACAGAAACTTTTAATTTTGTTAAGATTATAAATTTATTAAGCTTTCTAAATCATAATTGTGATTTTTTAAAACAAACAAATAATTTTAAAATTGACAATAAAAACAGTAATTAAGTAAAGAATTTATGATTTTTTTATTATTGTTATTATCTTTAATTCCTAAATTAAACAATTTATTTTTTGAATATATTAACTGATTCATTCAATCGTTTATTTTTGGAAAAAAACATCTACAATAAATCGGTTTAATTAAATTAATAATTATTTCAGTTACCTTAAATATTTAAATAATTTTTATTGTATAATAATACATTCTAATTATAAATGTTGACTATAATTAATCGTTTATTTTTGGAATAACGAATTACAATAAAGCGCTTAAATTATATTCAAACTTTATTTAGAAAGTTTCTAAACTTAATACGTTTACCAAAATGTTTATTTTCTACATTCTACTATATAATATCTAAGTAATCACATAAGCCTTTATATCATACTTTTCATAATTATAAATTATGCAACGATGTAAGCTCCTACCTTTTAATAATTGTTTTTATGTTTCAAATAATTTAGTCTAATGTTTTATATTTTAATTTTATTCATAGGACAATGAAAACTCAAAAATTTACCATTCTAAATGAAATCGATGTTCTCAAAACATCACCATCAACTCTTAAGGTTAAAGTTCTAAGACTTTGGAGCATCAAAGACAACAAAAATGTCAACGAGGATTTTTTGATCGAGATGGTTCTAATGGATGAAGATGTATCTATTTATGAATCTGTATATATGTTCAGATTCTACATTTTTTATATCTTAATTATTGATTTACTTGTAATTCTAATTCTTATATATATTTTGTTCTATAATGACAGGAGAATCGAATCCAAGCTAGCGTTTACAAGCAGGATATCTTTCGTTTCAAAAGATTCTTGAAGGAAAGCTCTACTCTGACTATTGTTAATCCTAGCGTTGGTCTAAATGGATCGAACTACCGTGTGATTGACTGTTCCAACAAATTGGTGTTGGGACCAAACACACATGTCAATCCATGTCAAGAGTTTGATGGTCGAATGTTTGGTTTCAAGATGGTTTCATTTGAATCACTAATCAATAAAGATTTTTCTTTGAAATCCACTGTTGATATAAAAATATTTGAATTCAAGTAAATTGATTTATAATTTTATTGTTAGATTTCCATTAAATCTGTTAATTATTTATTTATTTATTTTTGTTTGTCTTAGATATTATTGGTTACGTGGTTCATGTGTTCAAGAGCAATGCTTCAAACGTTAAGGACAAAAACAAGCGTACAATGAAGATATGTGATTTAAGGTATTAATATTTACCCTAACATTTTGTGACATATTTTTGTTAACATACTTTATACTTTATATTGTATTTAACACTCATCTCATTTCAGTGGAAATTGTGTATATCTCACACTATGGGATCATTATGCGTCTGAGCTCTCTAAATATGTAATTGAACATTTTGATGAAAGCCAGGCCATTATTGTACTGCAGTTTGGTATAAGTATTACACCGGTTCTGATGGTAAAGGTAACTATGTCTACTGTTTTGAAGTTTCTTGAGTTTTAATATGTCACTAACTTTAACTAATGTTTCGTTGTATAATTTTCATTTTTTTAGAAAGAGTGTATGTGTCGAATTCTTTTGGATCTAATGTTAGTCGTTTCTTTATAAACGACTTTTTATTTGAAATAGAAGAATACAAAAACATGTATATTATTAAATTAAACCAGTAATTATTGTTTTAGTTCATAGATATTGTTATTTAAATTTTATATTATCTTACTAATTCCTAAATTATTTAAATTTTTAATTTTGTAGTTTGTTGGGTTTGCTAAATGGCAATGATGTTTCTGTTCGTAAATCCATTCCGGTGAAGATGCTGTCGTCTGTTGATGAGGAGTTTTTGAGAGCAACAGATTTTTTTAACATCGTTGATATTTGTACCATTATATTTGTAAGTTAATTATTAAATTCACTATTTGTACGATTATATTGCATAACTTGTTTTTTACTTATTTGCAGCCTAAGAGTATCATTATCCTTGGTACAATTAAGGCCATATGTCCAGATACAGAGTGGTATTATATTGGCTGTAATACTTGTAGCCGTATACTCATGGAAAAATAATGGTGAAGGGGGAAATGAATATGAATGCAAAACAGAAAGATGCAATGTGTTAGGTGTTCTTCTTACACCTAGGTACTTAGTGAAAAAAAATTCCAATTATTTATTGACAAAATATACAATATTCGGTTTTGCTTGCTATTAACCTATTTTAAAAATTATTTAGATTCAAAATCAAGATAAGGGTTCAAGATTCGATAGGAGTTGTGTCGTTGACTCTTTTTGATAGAGATGCTAAAATGCTGATCAACAAAACTGCAGCTGAATTGATTGATTCTCAAAAGCAGGTTTGTTTTCAATTACTAAATTTTATAATTATTATAAATAATTGTTAACAATTTGAAAAATTAACTTTTTTTCCACTTATTTTATTACAGAATGAGGTTGAAAACGGTGGATTCCCTGTTGAGTTGGATTGTCTTTTAGAAAAGAAATTTGCTTTTAAGGTCGATGTGGCAGAGTTCAATTTCAGAAACAATGTTGAAGATTATGGTATAAACAAGCTTACTGATGACACTAATATTCTCACTGAATTACAGAAAAGGCAGAATAGTCGTTTGGTAATTATTTAATACTAAATTCATTTAATAGTTAATGTTATTTTTGAACTTTTTTCATTAACCGATTTTGTGGTTACACTTTTAATTTTTAGCAAACCGATTCTAATTCTGTTTCATTGGGAGCATCTATGTCAGAATTTCAATCATCCAGTTCAGTTTCCGTCAAGGTAAATATGTTTGTTAAATATGATAATGGAAAATTATCATATTTGGGTGACACAAAGTTAAATATGATATGTGTGACATGATTTTGTTATGTTGATCACTTTGTTAATTGTTAATAACAGATTTCGGATATTGGAGATAACCAAAATCCAAGTTCAAATGTTGATCAGGATGTGGCAAATGAGGAAAAGGGAATGTCAACGTCTTCTGACGATAAACTTAAGAGAAAATTGGTTGAGGTTTTTGAAGTTGACGATCAACCTAGCATGTCGGCCACTAAGTTTAAGTCAAAGACTATTGAAGAGATGGGCAACACCAGTGAATCATGTGATGTTGCAACTACTTTACCTCCTAATTTGGAGAAGGATTCTAAGTGAGCAGTTAAACTTTGGTTTCGAAATAATTCGTTTTGGTTTTACATCTTTATCATTTTTAATAGTTTTGGATATTTTATGTTTGGTTTTTTAAACATATGTTTTTTGGAGCGACTATCTCTGCTAATTGGTTGTTTTGAACGATTTATCCTTATTTGAATGTTTGATTATATTTATGTTTGGAGTTATTTTTTCTTAATGGTTGGTTCTTTGTTGTATATATAATCTGTTAATAACGAATCTGCCATGCATTTTGAAGTTGTCACAAACATAATTTATATTCCAAATTAATTTTAATTTACAATAAGCTTATATTTGTATAATATGAAAATGGTTTTTGGTTGATATCTTTAAATATATTATTTTGTGCCTTTTAAGTTTGGTTTTCGGTAACATCTTATTTATATAATTATTTTGTCACATTTTTTATAACAGGCTTTTAAGTTTGGTTTTTAAATTTAATTCTATAAATTAAGGATAACTTAATTAAATATTCGCTGTCAAACATGTAATTACCTTCTCCCAAATACTAAAATTCAAGACAAATATAAACAATAGATATTCTATTTAGGTATTTATTTGAAATATATTCCAATAATTAAATGTGATGGTTATATTCTCAAGAAACCCGTTTACCGTATAATGACCCGGGTTAAAAACAGACTTTTTGTATCATTTATAACCAATTTTAATATGTTTTAATCTATTTGTACCATCTCCCAAAATCAACATGACTCTTTGATTCTTCTTCCATGTTTTGAAGGTAAGTTCGCCATTTCAACCCTAATTAGTCCCTGATTTTGTCCTAAATAATCCCTATTTTTAGTTTTTTTCTTAATTATTGCACATATTCTTCATCATTAATGTCAATTTCATATATTTGCATTACTTACCATGCACCTAAATGCCATGGATATTTGCTAAGCAGATGTATTATCCTGCATTAGCTGTGTTTAATCAACCATCCATTGAAGATATGGTCAGTATCTATCAGTTAAAATTAGTTGTTATTATCATCTACTTCAATTTTTTGAGTTAATATATGCTAATAGAGTTTCTGTTATGTTGTATAGAAAATTCACAAAGATTATTTTAAGCTTCTATTTCCACATGATTTTGTCCATGAGATTGTTACTATTACGCATCTAAATCAAGAGTGGAGGGTTGATATTGATTTTAGCATTGATAAGTATGTATTTGGAAATGGATGGTTCCCATTTGTAAAAGACAACGATTTCGGATTTGGTGATGTTTTTGTTTTCTGCCCCACTCAGCCACACGAATGGGTAATGTTATATGTTCCAGAAAATCCGGAGTGGCAGCATAAGATTTTTGATGTCTATGTCTCTTATCCAACAATGAATAAGTTGGTATGTTAAATCTTATTATTATTCGGACGTTTATATAAATTTTAAATTTTTTTATAATTATTTGTTTAATTCTTAAAATTTATCTTTTAAATTTTTTTTATTAAACTTGTATGTCAGCAATTAAGAGACGATCTGCTTGTACGTTACCTTCCATATCTGAAACGTGGAAGATCATCTGCCAACTGGGATGTTTCTGCAGCTGATGGAAGTAGATGGACTCTTGTGTTTAAAAGTTTCAAAAGCAGTATTCCTGGATATGCATTTGTTGGTGAATGGTCCAGTTTAGCAAGGCATGTTAACTTACAAGTTAATGATTATCTTGTGTTTTTACCGGTTGATCAGAATACTCTCAGGTTATATGTCTTTGATAGTCGTGGTGTTGAACGTACAACGTACACAGTTTGTTCAACCAAATTTGTATGTTGGTCGGTCGGGCAATGTTGATATACTTACTATTTCAGGTTAGTTTCCCAATATTCACTTAATTTGTATATCCAAATATAATTATTTGTTAACTTTTGTTCTATATTTTTATAATTAGATGATGAAAGCTTTGGTGTTGTTGATCTAGATAGTGAGCGTGTTAGGATTCAAGATAAGCATGCCAGTAACAATTTTGTTGAAGTTGTTATTAGAGATCGTTTGGTAAGTTTTTTCCCTTGTCATAAGTTTGTTATGGTACAAAAACTTTTTTTGTATTTAAGTATGTATTATTCTAAATACGAAATAATTTTTTTTATATATTTACAGCGTTTACCTGTTGAATTTGCTCGTGAAAATGGATTGAATAAGGAGACTGAGTTGGTGTTGATAAACCCAGATGGTGAAGATGTGATGACTAGAATCCACATGGAATACAATCATGGTAATTACAAGTTTAGAGTTCATGATTGGCCAGAATTTGTTCGTGTTAATTCACTCGAGTTTGGGAAGAAATGTATACTCGAGTACAACTGTGCCACTCATTCTCTAATCCTGTCCCAAGTATTTGAATAGGTTTAAACTAAGATTTTGTGGTATCAATATTGGGGTTCAAGAATATTCTGTTTTGGTTGTTTAAGTTCTGCTACAATTGACACTTTTACTTTTTTTCTTTTTAATATCTTTGTTAATTATTATGTTTTTGTATAAACTTAACAGGTTTTATAAAACGTATGTTTATCACATGCTTAGATTCGTCATACATGTTGATGTTGTTGAATATGTATCATAAATGTTATAATATCTTAAGTTTAGTATTTATTAAATTTAATTATTTTTTAGATGTTTTATATTTTCATAGTTTACTTATTCCGTATTTTATTTTAAGTAACAAATAAATGTGTTTAATTTCGTAATTTAAAATGATTCTTCTATAATAATGTTTTGTTCAATAGCCACCATTGTGATTTCATTTTATGTTAATTCGTATCCTAATAATATTACCGCCTATTACCTAAGTTAGACTATTATTTTAAACAATTTTATAAATCCCTAAACATCTTTTAGGTTTAACAACTTGGTTATCATTCTGCCTGCCGTTATTCATGTATGCCTCCATCCCTTGATTTCTACTTTGCTATTTCTAGTGTATAATTAACTTCTGGAGATTCTTTTATAACTTATATTTCTTATATTAATACGCCAATAACTAATATATTATATTTATATTATGGTGTTTAATGTAAAGTAGAAATCAAGGTGATAATGACAACTTCTTTTGTCATGCTTATCGAATATTCGAAAATTCCTATTCAGGTTATTTTTAAACTCTATAATAAAGTTTTTCAATAAAGATTCAGTATCTAATTTTTGTAACTTTTAATTTTGTTATTAGGAAATTCCAAAAGAATTTGTCTTGCAAAATTCCATGATGTTTAAAGAGTTGCCGAAAACCATTGAAATTCATCATTACAAAGGATCATCGACAGTGGAGTTAAAAACTAATGAAAAAATAATTTGTTTTGGTGATGGAGTCACTGATCTGATGTGTTCTTTGGAGATTCGTCCTTATCAACGGATTATATTTATTTTATTTGAAGATGAAAGTACATGGTTACTTAGAACTCCTTCGAAGAAGGCCATTTCTACTGGACATCGACAGGCAATTGTTTTATACGACCATAATAGAATGAATGATGAATTGGTAAAATTCAGATTATTTGTTTTCACTTAATAGTCAATGTTATAAATTTAAACGGTTTTAAAATTCATTAATATTTTCCTAATTTCCTAACAGGTTGTTTCAAAGAAGAATATTGAATCCCAGTTTCAAGACTCGCTTCAAATTGGAGTAATTAACTTCATTTTTTATCATAACCATTCATGGGATATTAATTTTAAATTTTATAAAAAACACTATTTGTTTGGTGACGGATGGAACCAGTTGGTCAAAGATTTGTGTTTCAGAGATGGTGACGTTCTATGGTTCAATTATGTGAACAACTCTACCATTGATTTAAGAGTGTATGACAAGAACGGTATTCCTTTCTTGTTTCCACATCTACCACCAGTTATTTGTCATAAATTATCAAACTTCAATCCACATGGTGAACATACCATGGAGTCTCCATATTGTCAATCAGTAGTTGGTTTTTCTCACAATCACGTTTTCAATCATAGTGATAAAAATAAGGCTGAAAACTCTAATTGTTATTTAGAGCTCCATAAGAAGATTGAATATCGTATGGTAATAAATATAATACTCTTTTATGCTTTCGTTATGTTTTTTTTTTACTTTAATTTCAAAATAATTATGTAATCCTTCTATTTTTTTGTTAGCGCTTACCTGCTGAAGTCGGGACTTGAAAATCTTAAAAAAGAACGCTTAATTAAGTTCAGGACTTTAGCTGGGACTGAAACAATCTTCAAGGTTAAAAACGGAGGCGAAAACGAGAAGGGTCGCTTTACGTTAATTGGATGGAAGGATTACGTGATCAACAATCAATTACCTTTTGGCCATAGTTTAGTTATTCGTTTTTATAAGAACGATGTTGTTTTGGTTATGATTTAAGTCCATTAGTGATGGGTTTTTGTTTTTGTTTTTATTACTTTGGTCTATATTAAAAATTTATTATATGAATGATGATATTACAATTTAATTTTGTCTGCTTTTGGAATAATGTGTTTTTGTATTTTTATTTTTTTCATTAATTTCTGTTTATACATAACTATTTGTTAACATAATCACAATAACCAAAACCTTTGTGTAACCCTAACCTATGACAATTTAACAATTTTCGTTATTCCTATTTTATAATAATTATTTTTAAAGTTAGTCAAAATATCTTTATATTAAACCTTTGAGTTATATTAATATTTAGAATATATACCTCATACTGATTTCCTAAATATATTCATAAATTTAATAACATAAATCATATTCCATGATTTAAGATAGTTTTCATTTGATTATAATAATCACATATAAAATATATTTAATATTATCAAATCGTTAAATATTCTATTTTAATTATCTCCCCTATTTAGCAATGTCTTCATCTTCTATATTCTAAAGATCTGTTCAACCATTTTTCTCTATTATTTCTCCACCTCAAAGAGTAACAACTACGATCGAAATGGTATTTTAGTTTTGGTTTAAGAATCTATCAACCCAACATATTGTTTCCCGGTATTGCTTTTTTGGTTTATACTTTTTTTTGTATATTTGGTTTAGATAATCATATTGCGAGAAATCCAAGAATTTATCGGGACACTAGCACAAGCAAAAATGGTGGAAAAGTCTACTGTTTGAAAGAGAGTAAAACAACCCGAAATCCCAGGAGCTAATCCAAAATCACCTACTCGATTGACAAGCATAGCTTTTATAGCTGCTTTATCTGCCTGAAGTCGTGTAAACCAGAAATGAATTAACAAATATGAAGCAAGACCTACTCCCTCCCATCCTAGGAATAATTGAAGAGAGTTATCTCTAGTCACCAACATTGGCATAAAAAAAGTAGGAATGGATAAATAACACATAAATCGAGGGCTATGCGGATCCTCAGACATATATGAAATGGAATAAAGATGGACCAAGCTACTTATGGATGTAACCACAATTAACATCACTACTTCCAAGAAACCCATTGTCTGATGTTTCAAACACATCACGACCAAATAACATTCAAAGTGTTCATGTTAATCCTCCTAACACATGTTTCTTGAACTTATACTCATCTCCAATGTATCATTACAATCCATACGGTAATTTTAAGAAGGAGGAGTCAACATTTGAATCATAATTTAAATAAAGTTGAATTTGTTTTTTTGTAATATTAATTTTTTTTACATTTTCTTAATTTAATCTATATTTGTTTAAATAAAGGTCAACCTCATGTGGCTTTGTCAAGAGTGAAGAGTCGAGATGGTATTAAGTTATTGATACTCGACAAAGAATCAAAGCTTACAAATAAAACAACAAATGTTGTGTACAAGGAGATTTTTGAAAACTTAGAATGATAAATATTATATTTGTCATTTATTTGAAATTGTTCTATTCGACTCTAAGTGTTATCATGTAACTTATTTTGTTCTATACTTTTGTTATGTAGTTGTAAAACGTTTTTTATATTTGTTTGTTATCCTAACTTAAAAATTGTTATGAAGTTATAAATAAATATTTTAATTTTCGTAAATACATGTTTTATAAGATAGCATTGTTTATATTTCAATTTTAAGTTATAATATTTAAAATAGTTATAATAATAATATCTAATAAAATATTACATATATAGGGTAACTACACATGATAATTAGATAGATATAATCATGTACATCATTGGAAAAATAATCCGTCACTTCTTTTCTATATTTTATAATTATCAATTTAATTAATCATCTTCTTCTTCTTTTACAATCTAAAGATTTTCATAACAAACTAGGAGTATATTGCTAAAAAATGTCGACCATTGTCAATTGGAAGTTTTCTACGGTTTTACATAAGTATGAATTCCTCTTTAGTGATTTCCTCATGATACACAAAGATAATATCGAATCTGTGATGATGTTTAATAACCTCCTTAAGCATCAGATTCATGAGATTGGTGTTCGGAAAGTTTCTCCATGTATACAAGAAACCAATCTCATCAATCTGTTACATGATTACATAGATGATCTTCACCAACATGTTTTACCGTTTGAACATGTTAGGGATTGTTTTTTTTTATCCAAATCAAAACAAAGTTGTTATCAACTTTGAGAATGGACAACATAAAAATTTTAATCCTAAACAAGTATTGTCATGTGATGAGTTGTTCCTTTTGAGAGAGTTAGATATGTTGAAGTTATCTAATCATAGAAAACAAATTGCACATTTTGAGTTGGAACGGGAGGTGAGTTTGAAGGTGAAATGGCTAGAGGAATGTGAAAACTATGAAAGTGATTATGATGGTTATCCCGAAAGTTTGTTCTCCGATGATGAATTAGAAGGTAATATATTAATGCTTTAGATATTGTTGATATATTTAATGAAAGAAGTTTATTTCAAACATCTTTTTAGACTTACTAATAACTAAATTTTGTAACATTAGATTTGTAGGTTGTAGATAACAACTTTGTAATTCTTATATTTTAGTATTTATTAAAAATGTTGTTATTTAAAGTTTAGTTTAATTGAATATTGTGTTGATTTTAAAAATTTTCAGGTGTTTAAGAAAGGGCAGTTGGTGTTCTTATAACTTTTGAAGACTTTGATGATGTTTTAATATAAAACAACATGGTTAGTGTTTTTGTTAATATCTTTTGGGGGTTTGGTTTAATTTAAGTTATTATTGTAATTTTTATGTTTGAACTTATTGACAATGTAATTTTATGATAGTTTGGTAACAAACTATGAACAACTATTATGTTAATTTAACCTTATGTTTAAATTGATTATTTGTAGTGACATGTTATTCCACCCGCGTGTCACGCGGGCCTATACCCTAGTGTTTCATTAAATCATTTAGAAGTGCTTGATAAGCTTACAGGCGAGGAATTCTTATGAACGTGTCCAACAACGTAGGGGACATGGACACAACTAGGATTGTAAACGAACCAACAATCGTGAGTTGTTCGGCGGGAAGTTCATTTATATTCGTCTGTTTAATAATTGAACAGACATGTAAAGTGAATTTCGTTCGGTTACCTTAACGAACAAACACGAACAAAGGTTACGCCTGTTCACATGTGTTCGCGAACATTTGGTAATGTGTTCGTTTAGGTTCGTTCTTTTACATTTGTCTAGTTACTTTCGGATACGAAATTTTGTTTGGTAAAATGTTCGTGAACCGACCGTTTGTCCTGTTTGGCAAAATGTTCGTGAACCGACCGTTTTTCCAACAAAAATTTAACGAACGAATACGAACAAGTGATAGAGTCGGTCGTTGTTTTAAATTTCAAACATGTTATAAAGTAACATGAGCAATAGATAAAACGTGAGACCATGCACAGCCACACAGTCTCTTACCCAATACTCACAACCATAAGCTAGCACTCAAACACTTGTTCTGTAAATCAACGTTAATGGAAACCTATGCAGTATTCTCCTCTTCATTCTCCTCATACACCATCAACCACCTTCTACACCACCGATCATCCACTAAACCATCATTCTTCCGATCACCACAGCCGAAACCACTCCGACAATTAACCGCAACACCATCATCCAACAACAACACCAATCCAATCACCAAACCACCAAAATTCACCTTCCAAGGCGCCAAACTCCTCCCACTAGCAACCTCACTCGCATTCGGCTTAACCGTACGTTTCATCATCCCCAAACCACTCGAAATCACCGATCAAGCATGGCAACTCCTCTCCATATTCATCTCCACCATTGCTGGACTGGTCTTATCACCATTACCAGTCGGTGCATGGGCTTTTCTCGGTTTAACCACAACGGTTTTAACCGACACTTTATCATTTTCGGCTGCGTTTAATGCGTTTACTAATGAAGTTATTTGGTTGATTGTGATTTCCTTCTTTTTTGCTAGAGGGTTTGTTAAGACTGGATTGGGTGATAGGATTGCTACTTATTTTGTGAAGTGGTTAGGAAAGAGTACGTTGGGTTTGTCGTACGGGTTGACCTTGAGTGAGACTTTGATCGCGCCCGCAATGCCTAGTACTACTGCTCGGGCAGGTGGGGTGTTCTTGCCGATTATTAAGTCGTTGTCGGTTTCGGCTGGGAGTAAACCGAATGATCCGTCGGCTAAAAAGCTTGGATCCTATCTTGTTCAGTCACAATTCCAGGTAATTAATTTAGGGGTGTGCGTGAAACTGAAAAACTAAAGCCGACGGCTTGATTTTATGTTTTTGTAAAATCCGAACCAAACCGAATTTATAGATTCTTAATTTTATTTAAAGTAAATTATAAGAATTTAGTAAATATGTCACATTGTCACTCAAATGTTTTAGACCAAATTTATAATAATCATTTAATTATTCGATAACAAAATGAAATTGGGCCCAAATTCTTCTTTTAGGCCCAGAATTTTCAAGCTCAAATGGCAAAGCTGAAAAAACTGAAGCCAAACCGAAAACTGAAACCGAACGATTTTCAAATATTTAAAAACCGAAGTTTTGGTATTGTTTAAGCCCAAAACCAACCCAAACCGAACACTGCACACCTTAATGAAATCCTGGGCCGTCCCAAGAATGCCGAAATATGTGGGCCCGGGTGGTTAAAAATATTGGTGGCAAAATAAACAAAACAAAGTATGTACGGCGATAATTGTAATAACAATAAACAAAACAAAAATAAAGTAACAAAATGATTTAATTTAAATACTTAAACGAATCATGAGACTCTGTTACTAGCATTTTGGATATTTTAATCAAAAGGTCTTTTATGTTCTTTAAATTATAAAAGAAAAACAATATGACTGATGTAAAATGTTAAAAATTGAAATCTTGAATTTGTATGATAACAATTTAGCTGAATTCAAATGTTTTGGTGTTTAAATGCTTACACAATTGTAAATAATCAATGACAGTGTTCTGGTTACTCTAGTGCTCTTTTCTTGACTGCTGCAGCACAAAATCTGTTATGTCTGCAACTAGCCGAGGGACTCGGGGTGGTGGTTGCAGACCCGTGGATTGAATGGTTCATAGCAGCTAGTGTACCTGCTTTTGTATCACTGCTAGTTACTCCATATATCTTGTACAAATTATACCCGCCAGAAACCAAAGACACGCCGGATGCCCCTGCTATGGCTGCAAAGAAACTTGAACTTATGGGTCCGGTCACAACCAACGAGTGGGTCATGATTGCCACCATGGTTCTAGCCATCTCTCTATGGGTGTTCGGGTATTAATATTCACTTCCATAATGTACATCCAAACACCCCTTAACTCCAAGCAGGGATATGCATGGGTCCGTTTTTGGCTCTAACTAAGCCAAAAACCGAAATTCGATTTTTGAGTTTTTGAAAATCGTTCGGTTTCAGTTTTTGGTTTGGATTTTTTTGGTTTTACGATTTGGTCTTGGAATTTTTGGGCAAAACAAATTTGCCCAAAATAATGAATGAAAAAAATATCGAATTTTGAGTTTTTGAAAACCGTTCGTTTTTCTCTTACCATCTGGGCTTGAAATTTTTGGGCCTAAATCATTTTAATTAATAAATAATTAACTAATTATTATACATTTGAGCTAATTTATTTTAGTTAGACCATTTATTAGATTCTTATAAGTTAATGAACATTCTAAACAAAAATAAATTAATTAAAGACCGATAAATTCGGTTTGATCGCTTTTTCCATTTTTAGATACATACAAAACCGAAACCGAACCGACAACTTGGTTTTACAAAAAACATAAAACCCAACTGTCGGTTTTTGTTTGGATTCGTTATTCGGCTACAGGTCATTTTCGGTTTCATGCATACACCAAACTCAAAATACTGATGTGACTTGTTCGTTCTCTACATAGGGATGCAATTGGGATATCGAGTGTTCTTACTGCAATGATTGCATTATCAATACTATTATTATTAGGAGTGCTTGAATGGGAAGACTGCTTAAAAGAAACTTCAGCATGGGACACGTTAGCTTGGTTTGCAGTACTCGTGGGCATGGCTAGCCAGTTAACTGAACTTGGGATCGTTCAATGGGTATCGGGTTATGTTGCGGTTATTTTGCAGTCATTGTCATTAAGCTGGCCTGTGGCTTTTTGTCTTCTTCAGGCAGTTTATTTCTTGATACATTACATGTTTGCAAGCCAAACCGGTCATGTTGGAGCTTTATATTCGGCTTTTCTTGCTATGCAAGTGGCGGCTGGGGTGCCCCGGGTGTTGGCTGCACTTGCCTTAGCTTACAATACAAATTTGTTTGGTGCTTTAACTCATTATAGTAGCGGGCAGGCTGCTGTTTACTTTGGAGGTGTGTTTTCTTTTGTATTGGTAATATGTGCGGGTGGGTTAACGGGTCAAAATAACATAACACGAATTCGTGGGTTTGGGTCAGTTTTGGTCTAACCCATGAGCACGTTTAGATAAACGGGTTTGGTTCGGGTCAGTCAACCTGTCGGTTTGGGGGTGACCCGTTTAACCGGATTATTTGTTAAAAAACTTTTTAAATATGTTTTTAAGCTATAACTTATAGCGGTTGGGTGCTTTATGCCAAAATGTAGAAGTTAATAGATAATTTGTTGACTTTACTATTTTGACTCCTTTGAGATTAAACATAACATGAATTGACTTATCTACGCATTCATAAGCAAGTTGAAATTGCCACCAATTTATCAACATTCGTACCTGAACTTGATTGACATTAATGTTGTCACAGCATAAAAATGATGCGTTTGTTTTCTCTGTCTTTTGTTACCAGCTGGTTATGTAGACCTCCCAGATATCTTCAGAATCGGGTTCATTATGGCATGCGTAAACGCACTGATCTGGGCAGTTGTTGGTGGTTTCTGGTGGAAGTTTTTAGGACTCTATTGATTCTCAGGTTACATGTAAGTAGTTACCTTAGTTTTGTATATACCACCCCTCTCAACACAAGCGCAATGGCGCAAAATAAGATTCAGATTTTATGTAGTTAGGCATCTCTCAAGTGTTGTTGACTTGTGTTTAATCAAGCTCTTCACTGAACCATGTAAATATTCGACTCCTGATTAAATTGTGCATTGTTCATAACTTTTTTAATTGTGAATGCAAACTCTTTAATATAATAATATCTGTCCCATGTCCAATGCATATTATTATAGATAATTAGGTTTTTCCTTGTCTACATATATGTTTTTATTTTTATTTTCATTTTTATACTAGTGTTAAGTTGTTAACTAAGTAGAATGTCGAAAATATCCTCGATTAATGACAAAATTTGGAACATGTACATGGGTTCATTAATATTACTAAAAACCGTTGTACAAACACTCATTTTTTAATTAAACTCATAAAACGAGTTTAGGATCCTGATCTTGATATGGTAATCAAGTCAATATTGGTCTTAGTACATTATTTCTTGTTATAATCCTGGCTGCTACCATGCCAGCAGCCAAAGCGGCTCCAAACAACGCATGCAACCGAACACAAAAATATTTCGCCATAAATATCTTAATATTGTCCTGCAAGAACAAATCCCGTTAAATGCGTTAATCATCTTGACATTTTACAGAAAGTTTTGTGATTTTGCAACTGACCTGGTGGTTATCTGAAACGAAGCTGACCACGAGCTTGCCCATAGGTACTGTAAGCGCACACATAACCTGCATCACAAAACTCGGGTCAGTTTTTATACACTTGTTTTTAAAAAAATAATAATTTGAAAAGCTTACAATGGAAGTGATTGGAAGAGCTTTACAGATGCCAAGAATAACCAGAAGTGAATAGAGGAAAATAACCGCCATTTTCACCACATTTGAACCTGTTTCTGTGCCAATCCTCACCTGTATAAGTGAACCCGAGCCTATTTAGATTTTTATACCAACCCGTGTGGGTGGTTGTGATTTGAAAAACTACTTACCAATGGAGAGAGTTTTCCTACTGCTTTATCACCTGCAATCTGAGTTTGCAATAAAACTTCTAAGAAACTTAAAAACACAACTCGACCCGTTTATAAGTAAATAATATTACCTGATGAAAGTGGCTACAAAACAAAATTAGAGATGTTGTAATGCCAACTAGGACCGAAGCCGATAGAATTGTGCTAGTTATTGGTGCCGTGCTACCGCCCTGCAACAGGTAAAAGGCGGTGGTTGCAAACGGACCGAAAGCTGCAAAACACAACGGTTCACCAAGACCCCGGTAACTCAACCGGAAAGGCGGACACTATAACAAGTTAGTTGTAAAGTGCTACAAGCTAAGCATAATGGAAACTATAGTATTCGTACCTGATATATGTAACCACAAGTGATTGCAGAAGCTAGTAGCAACATTGACCTCACATTTCCAGCTTCCATCGATGCCCACATGAGCCCCATTGAGCCGACACCGAGTAATAATAATGCAGCCATAAGGGTCCCTGACCGACTGCAAAGACACACGATACAAATTTTAGAGACGTAAAGAGCAAAAACTGATTAGTCAGTAAATTATTATTTACCTGCCGATCATGTTAACAACTGATTCTTTCTTATTTATATCTGCTCCTGTATCAAAATCATAAACGTCGTTGCTGTCCAGATTACACACTATATGAACATACTTTCCATACCAAATGTGTAAATTTTACCTCATGAATTTGGGATTTTGTTACCTTAAATTGAGCCATGTGATAATAAGAACCGACGAAGACAGCAGTAGAATATATTGCTTGGCTGAACATAACCCTGTTTGCAGATAAGCTGCTGCGGTTCCCACCTGCAGACATCAATGTCATTTCATCGGCCTGCATGACACGAGTGATGCATCGTTTTTGAACCACTTACAGTCAAGGGAACCAGTGCAACGGAATAGATTGGTAATTTGATCGCCCTCCATATTAACGTTGCTTTAGAGATATCATCCTCATGTGTAGAAACTATAGCAGGTTGATCTGGTTCGATATAGGCGCGAATAAGCTGTCTTCGTCGTCTTATTATTTGTTCATGGACCTCTGAGCGTCCGATATGAGTATGTTTGAAGTATAAATGAGGGGGGAAGGAACCCCATGATGAAGATTTGAAATCACCCAACAATGATGCTACCGGGTAAAACCTATAGATACTAAATTTGGAGAAATTAAATCACAGTGTGCGTGGCAGCTCAACTTTTTTGGAGGCCTAAAGCGACAGAGTTAAAATTTTGGACAAAAAAGTTTTAACCACCAGAGTTAAAATTTTGTCAACTTGTATGTTTTTTTGTGACTATAAATATGTTTAGATAAGTATATTAACAACAAAACAAAAAAAAGGAACAAGAAAATAACTCTAAAGGATTATTATTTATTGTAAGAACAATCAATTAAGTCTATGGTATAATAATGCATGATACATCAACACTATAAAAGTACAGATTTCAAGTTTTGTGTTGTACAAGTTTATAAATTCAGGCTTTCTAAGTTGAGGAATTAGTTCATAAAACCATAAATTTCAAATAGAAAAAAAGAACATCAAGATTGAGTATTTCTCTATATTACAATCAAGTTTCATACATGTTCATGCTAAAACTATGATTGAATATATGCATGCAAAACATTTTAAAACACTTTCATGGTAATTTGAGGTTAAAGAAGGAACATACCTGGTTAAATTGTGGGTGTTTTGATGATAAAGTGCATGCCTCCATGGTCTTTGGCTGCAGAATTTGGGCACCATTTTTAAGTGGATGCAACTCCCACCACATACTATGGGTTTGAAAGTGAAGGCAGAGGATAAGGTAAATTTACACTTGACTTCCCTCTACTTTTGTGCTATATTTTAATTGATTCATATGATTTATATTTTTGCAAGATTTCCCTTGTGTTTAAAGGATATCATGTTTGGACTTTGGATTACAAGTGACAAACACAAGATATTTCATAAAGCAATGGGAAAATCTTGTTTGTAGTTTATTAATATTTTAAAATGTAACAAGTAAACTCATTATTATTGAGTCTGGATTTTTTTGGTTTAGTAGAAAAGTATGCACCTTAGGACAAACCAAAGTTGTGGTAATGGACAATAGCTATGATTTGGTTGGTTATTTATACATCGAATGTTAAAGATTTTATTTATGTCAAATATAAGAAAATACGATTATATAACTCATATAGAAAAACAAAATTATACATCGAATAACTATGGAAG